>NC_086452.1:152776691-153014191 GCF_028390025.1 Pseudophryne corroboree | reverse complement strand
CCGGCCCAGGCAGAAATGTGGGAAGATTAAAAGCAGATCCTTCAGCCTCTCATTGAATCTTAACAGAGTCTAAAAGGAATGAAATAGTAACACAGTGAAACAGACCTCAGCTAGTCAACAACCAAAATGTTAAACTACATAAAACAAGACAACTTTGGGTAGATATTCCATAACACATATTGTAAAACAATAAGGGGATATATATCAAGCCTTTGATAAAGATAAAAGAGAGAAGTTACCCATAGCAACCTGTCAGCTTATAGCTATCATTTATCTGAAACAGTCTATGAAGTGACGGTTACAAGCTGATTGGTTGCTATGTTCAACTACTCCACTTTATCTCTCTCCAAGTCTTGATACATCTCCTCCTAATATTTATTTCTGAGATGGCAATACGTGGGTGTAAGTTTGTCCCAGTTGCCCGGAGGCAAGATAAATATTGGTGTGTGTGTGTGTGTGTATATATATATATATATATATATATATACACACAAACACACACACACACACACTATATATACGTGTGTGTGTGTGTGTGTGTGTGTGTGTGTGTGTGTGTGTGTGTGTGTGTGTGTGTGTGTGTGTGTGTGTGTGTGTGTGTGTGTGTGTGTGGAGTGTTCTGAAAAAAATCTATATGCCGTATATTTACATTTTATTGTCTTTTATTTTAAATCACACATTTCTTAGCAGTCATATCCAGGATTAGAACCCATGACCTGTTACACTGACAGCAGACATTTTGCTTATGGGACTATTTGCTCCTGAACAATAAGCATGAGAATTCTAGCTATATGAGTTACATGTACCGTATATACTCGAGTATAAGTCGACCCGAATATAAGCCGAGGCACCTAATTTTACCACAAAAACCTGGGAAAACTTATTGACTCGAGTATAAGCCTAGGGTGGGAAGTGCAGCTCTAGCCGTACACAGCCCTCATACTGCCAGATATGCCCCCCACAGTGCCAGATATGCCCTCATAGTGCCAGATATGCCCCCACAGTGCCAGATATGCCCCCACAGTGCCAGATATGCCCTCATACTGCCAGATATGCCCCCACAGTGCCAGATATGCCCCCTCAGTGCAACATATGCCCCCTCAGTGCAACATATGCCCCCCCCCCCCCCCCAAGTGCCAAATATGCTCCCCCAGTGCCAGGTATAACTTACCCTCCGCTGCTCCCGTGCTGTCTTGTGAAGGAGGGACACGGAGGGCACAGCGCGCGCCTCTTCTGTGTCCCTCCTGCGTCTCTGGCGGCCGCGGCGGGTCTGTTAAATGAAGTGCCAGTTCGTGAGCCAATCAGAGCTCATGAACGGGTACTTCATTTAATAGACCCGCCGCTGCCGCCGGAGACGCAGGAGGGACACAGGAGAGGCGCGCGCCGTGCCCTCCGTGCCCCTCCTTCACACTGACTCGAGTATAAGCTGAGGGGGCTTTTTCAGCACAAAAAAAAGTGCTGAAAAATTCAGCTTATACTCGAGTATATACGGTAATTGTCAGAGAAGTAACTTCATATAGTTAGAATTCTCATATTTCCTACACAGGAGCAAACAACTTCATCAGTAAGGTGTCTGCTTCCAGTGTAATAGGTCATTGTTCTAATCCTGGGTATTACACTTGTAAAATGTGTATCTACAGTATAATAAAAAGGGTGTGATTTGTAAGGTGCAGGGACCAGTGAGGAAGTTGGCCACTGAAGAGATAGCGGTGGCTATCAATTAACTTAATTCAATGGTGTCACAGAATGGGAGGAGAGGTGCCCCCTTCAGAGCAGGAGCCCGGCGGCAGATGACTCCGTTGCCTCCCAGAGTTACGCCTCTGGTGGGTATTCTGAATACACAGTGCTTCTAATGGTATATTATTCTATCTTGTTAGAAATCTTGCATTTACAGTGCAGTTCAGTGTCTCTGCATTCTACTAGTTTGGGCTGCTGAGTTAATTCTGTTATAGTTTGCCTTAGTCTAGTCTTGTGTGCCATGGACCTGATTCAAAGATGTAAACCAAAGCCATCACAGACTGCAAATGTGTGTGCAGCGGCTGTGCAAAAATTTGCAAATGATTTGTAAAGAGACACCCACTGGAAGCATCCCAGGTCCCCCGCTTATGTAAGAAGTCACAACCATCAGACGCAGGTTGAAACGTGTTGGCACAGATTACCAACATTACAAACCATTACACCGCAAGCTGCAAGATCTGACACTGTAACAAGCCCATTACCGAAAACCCAGCGATCACGTGATGCGGGATGCACAGCAAATCTATTACCATCATTCAGCGGTAAGAAGAGGAGGTAAGCTGGTGGAGAGACAGGACGCGCGGCAGAGGGGGTAAAATAGGCGATCCTCTGTATGTGGAGGAGATACATAGTGAACGGCTCGGCAAAGCCAGTAGCCGCAGCTATCTCCTCCCTAGACAAGACCCTGACTCACACGCTCTGTCCCGGGGCAGCGTCTGTCAAATGAACGCACCTCTGGGAGTCAGCATTGGAGGGTTAAGGGTCCAGTCCGGAGATCCGATATTCACTCACCCAGCCAAGCACTCCTAACGCTCTTATCCCCGGGGAGACACCGTGAAACATTTAGATCTAAAAGCTACAACGTAGTGCACAGGACCAATTGACAGACGAGCAGGATGCCGCAGTCTGTACCAGAAACTCATACCTTAAACTTTTATTAGCTGGTTCACAGCGTTTTTCATATACTCTTTCAATTAGTTGGTTCACAGCGTTTTTCATATACTCTTTCAATTAGCTGGTTCACAGCAGTTTTATGTTTAACACTGGTTTTTTCATTAGCTGGGTTACAGCAATCCATTTTTGATCAATTTCTCTGTCTTCTTTACATTGAAAAGGGCTTTGCACAACTATAGCCAAGTTATATCATTGCAACATAGTATTTCTGTTTATGTTTTTACATACAGTGTTTCTTTGTATCAGCTCATTTATGTTTAGTAAAGTGAATTGAAATCCACACAGTTATTGTTCTGAATTATATCAAGGAAGGTTGAGCGCAGCATCTCCTATATCCTATTATAACTAAAAGGCCGGTCACCTAAAGTGCGGCAGCTCAACTCAACACCAGACACTCAGTGCGCAGGCTCCAAGAACTTTATTGGACGCACATTGGTTAATCATCGATATTCTGAGTGACCCAAAGGGATCGCAGACTGGCCGACGGTACTGAAGTGCCCGAGCCCTTTTGACTGCCCAGTTACATGGCCCCAAAATGGTTGCAAAATTCCTGCATTTCAGTAGCCATCCCGTTACTGACCACAAGCGGTGCCCCAACTGTCAATCACTTTGAGAATAACTCCTCACTGTCACTGTAGTCGCAAGACCATCAAACAGATGTCAGTGCGGCTCAGACATATGCGCTCCACTGAGTAAAACATCAAAACTGAGTACATTTCTCAATCAGGCCCCATGTGTTAGTTCAGTATTCAAGCCACCATTTTGTATTGTTGTGTTAGCTACTTATGCTGTCTGATGGGGATAATACATTAAAAGGAAACATCGGTCAAAAAACATTATTTAGTCATCATGGTTCCGATGATAACCGATGTTTCTACTTGTTTGAAGTAAATTAGCTACATTTAACTGTCATTGTGTGATTTATGTGCACCATGACTTTTAGTTATATCCCCCTGTATTTTAAACATACAGTTCTCAGCATACCATACCTGGGACTTAAACTCCTAACCTCATATACTGCAGTCAGACACCTAACACATGGAGATATTTGATCCTGCGCTTCAAGCCTTGTAATTCTAAATATATGAAGCTAGATGTAATTGCCACTTTAACCACTTAACTGAAGATTTTTTCCCAAAAGAAACGCTCAGAAATTGTCTGTTTTTTTTTTTTTTTATGAGTGAATTAGGTGAAGAACATTAATTGAACCTTATCCAAAATGATTTTAGTTAATAAAAAGAAAAAATATATATTTTTGAATTATTATTTAAAAAAATAAAATTCTCAAACATCGTAACATCGGTCGGAAAGATCAGTAACACAGTGACATTAATTTTTACACCCCAGACGCTGCCAGGTATACAGGGTGGGGGGGGGGGGGGGGGCCTGGGGGGTTGGTTTACACTTTCCCAGGGGCTGTTATTGTCTGCAGCGGCTGGGTTGGGGGTCCTGCCGTGCTGACCAATCAGCAGTGACCAGCAGCACGGCAACACTGAAGGAAGAGTACAGGGAGGCAGAGCAATCTTTCCGGACCCCATGACAGCAGCAGCGGAGGGAAGTTTCCCTTCCCTGCCACTGCTAACACTATATGTCTGACTGGTCGCATCATGTGCGACCAGGTCACATAAAACACTTGCTGGTTTGGTCGCATCTGATGCGACCATGCCAGACAAATGGTTAAGTGATTGCAGCTAAGCAGATCTATGGGTCTGATTCAATGGTACATGCAATGTCGATGTTGGACGCAGTGGAGCGATTGTTTACCACTGTGCATGAGCCAAAGTCGCACTGAGCACATGCTGCAACTGATTAGATTGATTGGGCTTTACCTAGTCAGCCACTGCAAATTCGTTCACATCTGGAGAGGCCCTAGCATCTTAGCACAGCCGCTCAGTCTGAGACATAGGATTACTCAGAGGTTCCGATGGTGCGGCTGTGTGTCCAATATTCCCGCTTATGCATGCGAGCGCGGATGTGAGATGCCAGCAGCGGGCGTCTCTGTGCACAAGATGGTAAGTCTACCATA
This sequence comes from Pseudophryne corroboree, assembly GCF_028390025.1. Classification (NCBI taxonomy): domain Eukaryota; kingdom Metazoa; phylum Chordata; class Amphibia; order Anura; family Myobatrachidae; genus Pseudophryne; species Pseudophryne corroboree. The sequence goes on along the minus strand of NC_086452.1, from coordinate 153,009,474 downwards.
AATCTCCTTTTCGCTCGCAGGGTACATGCGGAAATATGCTAATAATTCTGCCGCCGTCCTAAAGCAGTTCAAGGGAGGGGATGCGTCTTAGCGGGTATGAGAACCCGGCATCCAAAGGAAGCATTCTGGGAGGCGGAAGTATCAAAGGCATAGAACCTAATGAACGTGTTCACTGAGGACCACGTAGCCGCCTTGTACAATTATTCAGCGGACGCACCACGGCGAGCTGCTCGAGAAGGTCCAACAGACCGAGTAGAATGGGCTATAATAGCAGCAGCAACTGGGAGTCCAGCCTGTGCTTAAGATTGTGCATTCACCATTCTAATCCATCTGGCCAGGGATTGCTTATTCGCAGGCCAGCCACGTTTGTGAAAACCAAACCGCACAAAAAGGGAATCTGACCTCCAGATAGAGGCAGTTTACTCCACGTATATATGGAGAGCCCTTATCACATCCAAAGACCGCTCCTTGAAAGACAAACTAGAAGAGATGAAGGTCGGAACCACAATCTCTTGGTTTAGGTGAAAAGATGACACCACCTTAGGTAAATAACCAGGTCGAGAACTTCCCGATCACGGTGAAATATCAGGAAGGGTGGATGACAGGACAAAGTGCCTAGGTCTGACACCTTCCTAGCAAAGGCAATAGCCAGTAGGAACAGGACCTTGACCGTGAGCCATTTAAGGTCCACTGACTCAAGAGGTTCAAATGGAGACTCTTGCAGGGCATTCAGGACAACAGGATCCCATGGAGCCATAGGGAGGCTGAATCCGTAAAACAACCTGAGTGAAAGTATGAACGTCGGGAATAGATGCAAATTTTCTCTGAAACCACACCGACAAGGCAGATATATGAATATTGAGGGAGACCAGCCGAAAGCCGAAGTCCAGGCCTTGTTGCAGAAAAGCCAGAAGTCTGGAAGTTCCGAATTTGTATGCATTATAATTCTTAGCAGCACACCAGGTGAAGAAAGAATTCCAGACCCTGTAATATATCCGTGCAAATGATGGTTTTCGGCACTCTTGGGCGACAGAGGAAGTATCTTATCCTGTCCTGAAGCTTCAGGACCTTCTCTGGAGACAGAAACAGCTGTTGACTGTTTCTGTCCAGCAGTGCCCCCAGATACACCATGCTCCGAGCAGAGACCAGCGAGGACTTCTTCCAGTTGATGAGCCATCTGTGGGCTTGTAGGAAGTTTACAGTCAGTTGCAGATGACTGAGGAGGACATCGTGGGAGTTTGCCAGGATCAGCAAGTCGTCCAGATACGGCATAACCTTGGTGAAGATCCGAGGGGCCGTGCCCAGTCCAAAAGGCAGAACCTGAAAATGATAGCGAAGGTTGCCAATAACAAACCGCAGATATTGCTGATGCGATATGGCAATAGGTATATGCAGGTAAGCATCTTGTATGTCCAGGGATACCATATAATCTCCAGGTTCCATGGCCTGTACAATTGAGTGCAGTGTTTCCATACTGAACTTGGATACTCTCACAAACTTGTTCAGTGATTTGAGGTTGAGTATAGGCCGGAAAGACCCATTGGGTTTTGGTACTAGAAACAGGGTCGAGTAGTATCCTCTGCCTCTCTGGGGTAGAAGTACTGGCACCACCACTCCTGTATTCAGGAGGGAACTCACAACCATTTGTAGAGTTTGCGTCTGTAATGGATCTGAATGGATAACCATTGTGCAGAACTGGCGAGGGGGATGCCTCTTGAAAGAGACTGCGTACCCGTGAGAGACAATTTCTCATACCCATGCATCTGAAGTGGTCTTTAACCAGATCTGGGTGAATCGCAGAAGTTGGTCTCCCACCCTGGGATCCCCCAGGGGGAGGCTTGTCCCATCATCCAGCAGGCTTGTCGTGTTTAGAAGCAGGCTGACAGGATGCCCAGGATTGTTTAGCCTTGGACTTTGTGGTTTTGGAAGCACGAGATTGTCTCGGGTATGCCTGACCTTTTGCTTTCCTTTGAGGCCGAAAGGAGTGAAAAGTGGGACTTGCAGAAGGAGTAGTGTTAGGGAGAAAGGCAGTCTTAGCAGTCGCCAAGTCAGCCACAATTTTATTGAAGTCTTCCCCAAACAGGATGTCTCCCTTAAAAGCGAGTACCCCCAAGGTCTTTTTGGAGTCCAGGTCCACCTTCCATGACCTCAACCACAGAATGCGGCGAGCCAGGATGGACGTAGTCGATGCCTTGGCCACCAACACACCTGCCTCAGAGGACGCCTCCTGAATGTAATAGGCGGCGGTGGTCATGTGAGACAGGTACTGTCTGGAAATGTTAGATATATCCTGAGGAAGCTCTTCCTCTTATGCCTGAACCCATGCTTCAATTCCTTTTTGTAGCCCAAAAGGCTGCTATAGTGGGTCTATATACAGCACCTGTAATGGAGTAAATAGACTTCAGGCATCCTTCCACATGCTTATCTGTCGGTTCCTTCAGTGAGGTGACAGTGGTGACAGGCAGAGTAGACAACATCACTAGACAGGTGACATGGGAATCCACCGGTGGTGAATTTTCCCACTTGTTACTAGAGATGAGCGGGTTCGGTTCCTCGGAATCCGAACCCGCCCGAACTTCATGTTTTTTTACACGGGTCCGAGCGACTCGGATCTTCCCGCCTTGCTCGGTTAACCCGAGCGCGCCCGAACGTCATCATCCCGCTGTCGGATTCTCGCGAGGCTCGGATTCTATCGCGAGACTCGGATTCTATATAAGGAGCCGCGCGTCGCCGCCATTTTCACACGTGCATTGAGATTGATAGGGAGAGGACGTGGCTGGCGTCCTCTCCGTTTATAGAGAGTGAGACTAGAGTAGAGAGAGACACAGTAGTAATTTTGGGGAGCATTAGGAGGAGTACTTTAGGAGGAGTACTACTACTTGCTGAAGTGATAGATAGATAGTGTGACTGTATAATTGTATATCTGACTTGTGGGGGAGACACTGACAGTGGGGAGCAGTTAGAGTCTGAGAGCAGGACTCAGGAGTACATATAACGTACAGTGCACACTTTTGCTACCAGAGTGCCACACTGCCCTTGTGACCACACTGACCACCAGTATAATATATATTGTGATTGTCTGCTTAGGAGTACTACTTGCAAGTTGCTGATAGTGTGACCAGTGACCTGACCACCAGTTTATAATAATCACCACCAGTTTAATATATATAATATATATATATAATTGTATATAATATATATATATATAATATTGTATACCAGGCACCTACCCGTGGGTTTTTTTTTTCTTTCTTCTTGATACATACTACTATAGTAGCTTACTGTAGCAGTCTGCGGTGCTGCTGAGCTGACAGTGTCCAGCAGGTCCGTCATCAGTCATTACATAATAAATATATATACCTGTCCGGCTGCAGTACTAGTGATATTATATATATATATTGATTTCATCTCATTATCATCCAGTCTATATTAGCAGCAGACACAGTACAGTAGTCCACGGCTGTAGCTACCTCTGTGTCGGCAGTCGCTGGTCCATCCATAATTGTATACCACCTACCCGTGGTTTTTTTTTCTTTCTTTCTTCTTGATACATACTACTATAGTAGCTTACTGTAGCAGTCTGCGGTGCTGCTGAGCTGACAGTGTCCAGCAGGTCCGTCATCAGTCATTAGTACATAATAAATATATATTATATACCTGTCCGGCTGCAGTACTAGTGTGATATTATATATATATATATTGATTTCATCTCATTATCATCCAGTCTATATTAGCAGCAGACACAGTACGGTAGTCCACGGCTGTAGCTACCTCTGTGTCGGCAGTCGCTGGTCCATCCATAATTGTATACCACCTACCCGTGGTTTTTTTTTTCTTTCTTCTTGATACATACTACTATAGTAGCTTACTGTAGCAGTCTGCGGTGCTGCTGAGCTGACAGTGTCCAGCAGGTCCGTCATCAGTCATTAGTACATAATAAATATATATTATATACCTGTCCGGCTGCAGTACTAGTGTGATATTATATATATATATATTGATTTCATCTCATTATCATCCAGTCTATATTAGCAGCAGACACAGTACGGTAGTCCACGGCTGTAGCTACCTCTGTGTCGGCAGTCGCTGGTCCATCCATAATTGTATACCACCTACCCGTGGTTTTTTTTTTCTTTCTTCTTGATACATACTACTATAGTAGCTTACTGTAGCAGTCTGCGGTGCTGCTGAGCTGACAGTGTCCAGCAGGTCCGTCATCAGTCATTAGTACATAATAAATATATATTATATACCTGTCCGGCTGCAGTACTAGTGTGAAATTATATATATATATATATTGATTTCATCTCATTATCATCCAGTCTATATTAGCAGCAGACACAGTACGGTAGTCCACGGCTGTAGCTACCTCTGTGTCTTTTAGTTGTGCCTATTAAAATATGGAGAACAAAAATGTTGAGGTTCCAAAATTAGGGAAAGATCAAGATCCACTTCCACCTCGTGCTGAAGCTGCTGCCACTAGTCATGGCCGAGACGATGAAATGCCAGCAACGTCGTCTGCCAAGGCCGATGCCCAATGTCATAGTACAGAGCATGTAAAATCCAAAACACCAAATATCAGTAAAAAAAGGACTCCAAAATCTAAAATAAAATTGTCGGAGGAGAAGCGTAAACTTGCCAATATGCCATTTACCACACGGAGTGGCAAGGAACGGCTGAGGCCCTGGCCTATGTTCATGGCTAGTGGTTCAGCTTCACATGAGGATGGAAAACTGAAAAGACTGAAGCTGGCAAAAGCACCGCAAAGAACTGTGCGTTCTTCGAAATCCCAAATCCACAAGGAGAGTCCAATTGTGTCGGTTGCGATGCCTGACCTTCCCAACACTGGACGTGAAGAGCATGCGCCTTCCACCATTTGCACGCCCCCTGCAAGTGCTGGAAGGAGCACCCGCAGTCCAGTTCCTGATAGTCAGATTGAAGATGTCAGTGTTGAAGTACACCAGGATGAGGAGGATATGGGTGTTGCTGGCGCTGGGGAGGAAATTGACAAGGAGGATTCTGATGGTGAGGTGGTTTGTTTAAGTCAGGCACCCGGGGAGACACCTGTTGTCCGTGGGAGGAATAGGGCCGTTGACATGCCTGGTGAAAATACCAAAAAAATCAGCTCTTCGGTGTGGAAGTATTTCACCAGAAATGCGGACAACATTTGTCAAGCCGTTTGTTGCCTTTGTCAAGCTGTAATAAGTAGGGGTAAGGACGTTAACCACCTCGGAACATCCTCCCTTATACGTCACCTGCAGCGCATTCATAATAAGTCAGTGACAAGTTCAAAAACTTTGGGCGACAGCGGAAGCAGTCCACTGACCAGTAAATCCCTTCCTCTTGTAACCAAGCTCACGCAAACCACCCCACCAACTCCCTCAGTGTCAATTTCCTCCTTCCCCAGGAATGCCAATAGTCCTGCAGGCCATGTCACTGGCAATTCTGACGAGTCCTCTCCTGCCTGGGATTCCTCCGATGCATCCTTGCGTGTAACGCCTACTGCTGCTGGCGCTGCTGTTGTTGCTGCTGGGAGTCGATGGTCATCCCAGAGGGGAAGTCGTACTCGTAAGACCACTTTTACTACTTCCACCAAGCAATTGACTGTCCAACAGTCCTTTGCGAGGAAGATGAAATATCACAGCAGTCATCCTGCTGCAAAGCGGATAACTGAGGCCTTGGCATCCTGGGTGGTGAGAAACGTGGTTCCGGTACCCATCATTACTGCAGAGCCAACTAGAGACTTGTTGGAGGTACTGTGTCCCCGGTACCAAATACCATCTAGGTTCCATTTCTCTAGGCAGGCGATACCGAAAATGTACACAGACCTCAGAAAAAGAGTCACCAGTGTCCTAAAAAATGCAGCTGTACCCAATGTCCACTTAACCACGGACATGTGGACAAGTGGAGCAGGGCAGGGTCAGGACTATATGACTGTGACAGCCCACTGGGTAGATGTATGGACTCCCGCCGCAAGAACAGCAGCGGCGGCACCAGCAGCAGCATCTCGCAAACGCCAACTCTTTCCTAGGCAGGCTACGCTTTGTATCACCGGTTTCCAGAATACGCACACAGCTGAAAACCTCTTACGGCAACTGAGGAAGATCATCGCGGAATGGCTTACCCCAATTGGACTCTCCTGTGGATTTGTGTCATCGGACAACGCCAGCAATATTGTGTGTGCATTAAATATGGGCAAATTCCAGCACGTCCCATGTTTTGCACATACCTTGAATTTGGTGGTGCAGAATTTTTTAAAAAACGAGAGGGGCGTGCAAGAGATGCTGTCGGTGGCCAGAAGAATTGCGGGACACTTTCGGCGTACAGGCACCATGTACAGAAAACTGGAGCACCACCAAAAACGCCTGAACCTGCCCTGCCATCATCTGAAGCAAGAAGTGGTAACGAGGTGGAATTCAACCCTCTATATGCTTCAGAGGTTGGAGGAGCAGCAAAAGGCCATTCAAGCCTATACAATTGAGCACGATATAAGAGGTGGAATGTACCTGTCTCAAGCGCAGTGGAGAATGATTTCAATGTTGTGCAAGGTTCTGCAACCTTTTGAACTTGCCACACGTGAAGTCAGTTCAGACACTGCCAGCCTGAGTCAGGTCATTCCCCTCATCAGGCTTTTGCAGAAGAAGCTGGAGACATTGAAGGAGGAGCTAAAAGGGAGCGATTCCGCTAGGCATGTGGGACTTGTGGATGCAGCCCTTAATTCGCTTAACAAGGATTCACGGGTGGTCAATCTGTTGAAATCAGAGCACTACATTTTGGCCACCGTGCTCGATCCTAGATTTAAAACCTACCTTGGATCTCTCTTTCCGGCAGACACAAGTCTGCTGGGGTTCAAAGACCTGCTGGTGACAAAATTGTCAAGTCAAGCGGAACGCGACCTGTCAACATCTCCTCCTTCACATTCTCCCGCAACTGGAGTTGCGAGGAAAAGGCTCAGAATTCCGAGCCCACCCGCTGGCGGTGATGCAGGGCAGTCTGGAGCGACTGCTGATGCTGACATCTGGTCCGGACTGAAGGACCTGACAACGATTACGGACATGTCGTCTACTGTCACTGCATATGATTCTCTCCCCATTGAAAGAATGGTGGAGGATTATATGAGTGACCGAATCCAAGTAGGCACGTCAGACAGTCCGTACTTATACTGGCAGGAAAAAGAGGCAATTTGGAGGCCCTTGCACAAACTGGCTTTATTCTATCTAAGTTGCCCTCCCACAAGTGTGTACTCCGAAAGAATGTTTAGTGCCGCCGCTCACCTTGTCAGCAATCGGCGTACGAGGTTACTTCCAGAAAATGTGGAGAAGATGATGTTCATTAAAATGAATTATAATCAATTCCTCCGTGGAGACATTGACCAGCAGCAATTGCCTCCACAAAGTACACAGGGAGCTGAGATGGTGGATTCCAGTGGGGACGAATTGATAATCTGTGAGGAGCGGGATGTACACGGTGATATATCGGAGGATGATGATGAGGTGGACATCTTGCCTCTGTAGAGCCAGTTTGTGCAAGGAGAGATTAATTGCTTCTTTTTCGGTGGGGGTCCAAACCAACCCGTCATTTCAGTCACAGTCGTGTGGCAGACCCTGTCACTGAAATGATGGGTTGGTTAAAGTGTGCATGTCCTGTTTATACAACATAAGGGTGGGTGGGAGGGCCCAAGGACAATTCCATCTTGCACCTCTTTTTTCTTTCATTTTTATTTGCGTCATGTGCTGTTTGGGGAGTGTTTTTTGGAAGGGCCATCCTGCGTGACACTGCAGTGCCACTCCTAGTTGGGCCCGGTGTTTGTGTCGGCCACTAGGGTCGCTTATCTTACTCACACAGCTACCTCATTGCGCCTCTTTTTTTCTTCTTTGCGTCATGTGCTGTTTGGGGAGTGTTTTTTGGAAGGGCCATCCTGCGTGACACTGCAGTGCCACTCCTAGATGGGCCAGGTGTTTGTGTCGGCCACTAGGGTCGCTTAGCTTACTCACACAGCTACCTCATTGCGCCTCTTTTTTTCTTTGCGTCATGTGCTGTTTGGGGAGTGTTTTTTGGAAGGGCCATCCTGCGTGACACTGCAGTGCCACTCCTAGATGGGCCAGGTGTTTGTGTCGGCCACTAGGGTCGCTTAGCTTACTCACACAGCTACCTCATTGCGCCTCTTTTTTTCTTTGCGTCATGTGCTGTTTGGGGAGTGTTTTTTGGAAGGGCCATCCTGCGTGACACTGCAGTGCCACTCCTAGATGGGCCAGGTGTTTGTGTCGGCCACTAGGGTCGCTTAGCTTACTCACACAGCTACCTCATTGCGCCTCTTTTTTTCTTTGCGTCATGTGCTGTTTGGGGAGTGTTTTTTGGAAGGGCCATCCTGCGTGACACTGCAGTGCCACTCCTAGATGGGCCCGGTGTTTGTGTCGGCCACTAGGGTCGCTTATCTTACTCACACAGCTACCTCATTGCGCCTCTTTTTTTCTTTGCGTCATGTGCTGTTTGGGGAGTGTTTTTTGGAAGGGCCATCCTGCGTGACACTGCAGTGCCACTCCTAGATGGGCCCGGTGTTTGTGTCGGCCACTAGGGTCGCTTATCTTACTCACACAGCTACCTCATTGCGCCTCTTTTTTTCTTTGCGTCATGTGCTGTTTGGGGAGTGTTTTTTGGAAGGGCCATCCTGCGTGACACTGCAGTGCCACTCCTAGATGGGCCCGGTGTTTGTGTCGGCCACTAGGGTCGCTTAGCTTAGTCATCCAGCGACCTCGGTGCAAATTTTAGGACTAAAAATAATATTGTGAGGTGTGAGGTATTCAGAATAGACTGAAAATGAGTGGAAATTATGGATTTTGAGGTTAATAATACTTTGGGATCAAAATGACCCCCAAATTCTATGATTTAAGCTGTTTTTTAGTGTTTTTTGAAAAAAACACCCGAATCCAAAACACACCCGAATCCGACAAAAAAAATTCGGTGAGGTTTTGCCAAAACGCGGTCGAACCCAAAACACGGCCGCGGAACCGAACCCAAAACCAAAACACAAAACCCGAAAAATTTCCGGTGCACATCTCTACTTGTACACAACTCTGTAGGGAGAGGATAGCGAGCTACCATCCTTTTAGACAGGGAGAATTTCATTCCTTGAAAAGACCAGGGTTCTTGTCGTATGTCCACTAGATGGTCAGAAGTAATAACGTTTTAGTTACCTTTCTGACGTTCAAACCTATCAGGTTTTTTAGACACCGTAGTGGAATCCTCGTCATCATCAGTAGGATCTGCTTAACAGCAAACACTAAGTTAGAGACATCAACCTGGGTAGTGGATTCCTCGCCAAAAGCAGCTGATGGGACAGTATACTTCCCACCCTCATCAGAAGAATCTTCTGAGAGATTAGTGGATTGTGAGGAGGAAGTAGCCCGCTTAGATAACCCTATGACACGAGAGTGACTTTGGGCAGTTTTATGTCTAACCAAGGAGTGACTCCATTGCTGCAACTGGGTAGACAAATTATCCGCCCAAGGCGGATTTACCATAGGGACAATATGTGGCTGTAATTGCACAGGAGGTCACATAGGGGGCATAAGGCGTGTCACAAGCGTATTGAGTATAGTTGAGAATGCCGCCCAAGGTGGCTCCTGATTGGTTACAGGAGCTGCGGACTGACTGGGAGATGTATGGCAAATAGTACACAGACCGTCATACAAAACTTCCTCAGGCAAATCCTTGGCGCATGCGCTGCAGGATGCAGGAGCGTCCTCGGATTTCTCGCCCTTTGTGTTAGACATTATTAGGGAATGCAACCGCAGAGTGTATTAGTACGACACAGCCAGACAGAGTGCAATACCTGCAAATAAATTCCCTAGTATGTGACTGCGTACACAGTACACAAACACCAGCGAATAAGTCCGGTATTATGCGACTGAGCCCGCAGTACGCAACACCAGCAAATAAATCTGGTATTAGGTGACTGAGTACACAGTAGAGCACACTTTAATTGGTAAATACTGTGAAGCACTATATATGGACCCTGACGCACCTAGTCCCCTAGGGTACAGAATACAGTGATAGATATAGCTGGGATACACTGAAAGTGAAATCCACACAGCAGATAGAGGCACACACAGTCACAGTGACAATGCAGATAATTATTTTAGTAATACAATAAAACTGCACTGGACTAGTATATGTATATTATATATAACAATGCACGGTCTGAGACTGGATGTATATATTAGAATACTCGTACAATATATTCTGGCACGGGTACACTTGTTCTTAACTAACGCTATCTTAATATCGACATGTAGAATACTTAAGTGCTTGTAAAACCACGGCGCTGATGTACAGGTGGGTTTACAAAGGAGACCTTGCCCTGCAATCCCGAAGACCAGGGAGTGAGGGAGAGTGTGAGGCAGCTCCAGGGCGGGAACACCAGCAGTAGATGGCACCCTGAACCGGGGGGAGAGGCTACAGGACAAGCGCCGGTTCCCCTATGCTGGACTACACCACCTGGTATTATGGAGTTTTATTAAAATGGATATTAGTATAGCCGACCTGTACTCCTATGCCCTGGTGGATATAGTGGGGTCCCTGCTCGGTTAGTGTCCACGCCAGCGTTGCAGTTTGCCTCCCTAGACTGCAACAGGAACGCAATTTAGTGGCGGGTCCCGCCTGGGGGACCCTCTTACCGTTTCCCTGTAGCAGCCATGCGAACCAGGAGAGCGTCTGCAACCGTGTGCCTAGAGCCGAAGCATCTCTGCCACAAGTACCTGGGAACAGGCCGCGGGAGTATGCAACGCCGCTTGGGAGGTGATGGAGCTGCAGCGCTGAAGTGTCACCATTACATACAGCGCTGACAGCCCAGTTTTGAAGAAATTTTCTGTCAGAAAAAGCTTTTTCAGGGCTGCCCAGTGCAGCCCTTCTGTTAGTGACTGCTTCTACAGGCACCAACTCAAAACTGAGCTCACAGTGCCTGGAGGCGGGGTTATAGCAGAGGCCCCACAATGCATCCTGGGACAGCCTAAAGCTTTAGCCTGTTGGTGCCTCTCTGGATCAAGATCCACTCTACACCCGATGTTTCCCTGTGGAAACCAATGTACCCTGCTGCAGAAATCACAGTTGCACTATGTGCCCTGGATCAGGCCCTGTGCCTTGTGCAGCCACTCACTACACAGATCTATTTAGCTGCAATCTGCTTACCCACTATATTTACATTATGCATTTCAATTGTTAAGTTGCTATTTTTTTAAATAAATCAACAACTTTTTTCTAGATTTGTAATTTTTTTTAGTATATTTTACATGTAAATATTCTGTTTTGAGAGAACGATTTGTATATATATATATATATATATATATATATATATATATATATATATAAATATATATGGCTGAAGACCCCAATTACAGGATAGCTATTCCCAACTGTGATCAGGAGACAGTGCTATATAAAGAATAGTTTATGGTTACTTTTTCAATTTACTTGTTTTTAGGTGAATTTACTGACAGATTAATAATAGCCTAAATAAACTGTGGGCCATAGCGACCAATCAGATCTGAAGATTAGTCAGTCAATCGCAAGCTCCATAAAGAAGGCAAATGCCTGATTGGTAGTTACTAGTCACATGCATGCACTCTGCAGCCTGTTATATAACAAGCCTCCAGACGTTCTCTTACTCACCCTGTTGTTTTCAAAGAGATCCAGGATGAAAGTAATAGCGCTGCTGTTTATGCCAATAAACAGATTCATACATGATAAAGCAACATAGGCTGTGCTTGGCACATTGAAAAGATATGATGCGGGATACATCATAGGAATTACAGCCCATCTGCAAATACAAATAAGATATCATTTGGCTTAAAACTCTCTTTATATTCAACAATATAGGCCCTCATTCCGAGTTGATCGGTCGCAAGGCGAATTTAGCAGAGTTACACACGCTAAGCCGCCGCCTACTGGGAGTGTATCTTAGCATCTTAAAATTGCGACCGATGTATTCGCAATATTGCGATCACAAACTACTTAGCAGTTTCAGAGTAGCTCCACACTTACTCTGCCTGTGCGATCAGTTCAGTGCTTGTCGTTCCTGGTTTGACGTCACAAACACACCCAGCGTTCGCCCAACCACTCCCCCGTTTCTCCGGCCACTCCTGCGTTTTTTCCGGAAACGGTAGCGTTTTCAGCCACACGCCCATAAAACGGCCTGTTTCCGCCCAGTAACACCCATTTCCTGTCAATCACATTACGATCGCCGGAGCGATGAAAAAGCCGTGAGTAAAAATACTATCTTCATAGCAAAGATACTTGGCGCAGTCGCAGTGCGAATATTGCGCATGCGCACTAAGCGGAATTTCACTGCGATGCGATGAAAAATACCGAGCGAACGACTCGGAATGAGGGCCATAGAAATTAGTTATTGTGTGTCTGGGATGTTCGGTTTATCCTTTTTTTGGGAAGGGTTTCAACTACAGGTATTTATTTAAATGGTAACAAACCCAAAGAATTAAATTCTGATCAAAGACACAAATATCATTGCATATTTGGTTACCTATTTAACACATAAAGCAATATAATAACACACATAAAATATGGCTAAGGTTCAAAGGAGAGTTCAATACAGACAGCAACAAATATTTCATGGCATATGCAATCCTAGTAGAAAATCTTGTCTCTCTAAATTGAATAGGTTCCTCCTTCAGAATAGAGCCCAGATAGTATTTGTATCAATTTGTATCGTGCACTAATATAAAACATAATTTGTGTTTTCTATGATGAAGCATGTAAGGCCAAGACAGAGTAAAGAGCACCATCTAGTGGCCATTCTAAGATAAGCACGTCATAATGTATACAAACTTAGTATGACTGGTATGAAGCATTTACAAGGAGATATGTGGGATCTCGGGGGGTCATTCCGAGTTGTTCACTCGCTAGCTACTTTTAGCAGCCGTGCAAACGCATAGTTGCCGCCCACGGGGGAGTGTATTTTCACTTTGCAAGTGTGCAAACGCCTTTGCAGCCGAGCGCAGCAAAAACATTTTGTGCAGTTTCAGAGTAGCTCTGGACTTACTCAGACCTTGCGATCACGTCAGTCTTTTTGGTGCCGGAATTTACGTCAGACACCCGCCCAGCAAACGCCTGGACACGCCTGCGTTTTCACAAACAATACCAGAAAACGGTCAGTTGATACCCATAAACGCCCTCTTTCTGTCAATCACCTTGCGTTCGGCTGTGCGAATGGAATCTTTGCTAAACCCATTGCCCAGCACGATCCTCTTTGTACCCGTACGATGCGCCTGCGCATTGCGGTGCATACGCATGCGCAGTTTTGCAGTTTTTTTACCTGATCGCTGCGCTGCGAAAATCGGCAGCGAGCGATCAATTCGGAATGACCCCCTCTGTCAGGAAAAAAGTGTAGGTGATGTCTAGATTGCTAGCACAAGTCCGCCAAACATGTTACATGTGACCTGACTCTGAAATTCAAAGTTAGAAATAGTTGAATGCTTGCTATAGAAGACAGTGTTAAGTTATCAAATAGGACTCATTTCATAAGTTGTACTTCTATGCAGGACTTAGCAAATATATTAGGATATCTCTTTGATACATAGTACTGTACAGTATATTGAATACTGCACCCCGGTGACAGGGTTTTATAGTTTTATGGCCACCATGGACTGGACTGTACACGGCAGCCACCAAGGCTGTACACTTTACTACCAGCACACTGGCCACCGTAGACTCGGCTGTATTTGACATAATTGAGCCACAGAGTCTGCTCTCTTTATTGTACACGAGTCTGGACATAATGGGCGGTATTCAAATGTTTGAAAAGTCAGTTTGATGGCTGTTTTTTCCTATCTAATAGACAGGAAAAAACAGACACCCAACCGACTTTTCAAACATTTGAATTCCCCCCAATATGTACATGAATTTACCAGGGCCTAGACTTAGCCAGTGGGAGAAACTGCTGTACAGCACAGTGAGCATATACATTGTATACTGCTCAATAGAGAATTGTTTCTATACATTACAATGGCCACTGTGGAATAGGAATTGTACACTGGCCACCAGGGAATAGGCGTTGTCCACTGGCCACCAGGGAATAGGCGTTGTACACTGGCCACCAGGGAATAGGCGTTGTACACTGGCCACCAGGGAATAGGCGTTGTACACTGGCCACCAGGGAATAGGAATTGTACACTGGCCACCAGGGAATAGGAATTGTACACTGACCCCTAGGGAATAGGCGTTGTACACTGGCCACCAGGGAATAGGCATTGTACACTGGCCACCAGGGAATAGGCATTGTACACTGGCCACCAGGGAATAGAAATTGTACACTGACCCCTGAGGAATAAACATTGTACACTGGCCACCAGGGAATAGGAATTGTACACTGGCCACCAGGGAATAGGCATTGTACACTGGCCACCAGGGAATAGGCATTGTACACTGGCCACCAGGTATAAGACGTTGTACACTGATCACAAGGGAATGTGCATTGTACGCTGGCCCCCAGGGAATAGGCATTGTATGCTGACCCCTAGGTAATAGGCATTGTGCAATGGCCACCGGGGATTAGGCATTGTACACTGGACACCAGTAAATAGGCATTGTATAGTGGCCACTAGAGGATAGGCATTGTATACTGGACACCAAAGAATAGGAATTGTACAGTGGCCACTAGTGAATAGGCATTGTACAGTTGCCTCCAGGGAATAAGCGTTGTAGAGTGGCCACCAGAGAACAGGCATTGTACAGTGACCACTAGAGAATAGGCATTGTACACTGGCCACCAGGCAATAGACATTGTACAGTGGCCCCAGGGAATAGGCATTGTACACTAGTCCCCAGGGAAAAGGCATTGTACACTGGCCACCAGGGAAAAGGCATTGTACACTGGCCACCAGGGAATAGGCATTGTACACTGGCCACCAAAGAAAAGACATTTTACAGTGGCCACCAGGGAATAGGGATTGTACAGTGGCCCCAGGGAATAGGCATTGTACACTAGTCCCCAGGGAAAAGGCACTGTACACTGGCCACCAGGGAATAGGCATTGTACACTGGCCACCAGGGAATAGGCATTGTACACTGGCCACCAGGGAAAAGACATTTTACAGTGGCCACCAGGGAATAGGCATTGTACACAAGTCCCCAGGGAATAGGCATTGTACACTAGTCCCCAGGGAATAGGCATTGTACACTGGCCACCAGGGAATAGGCATTGTTCAGTGGCCACCAGGGAATAGGCATTGTACACTAGTCCCCAGGGAATAGGCATTGTTCAGTGGCCCCCAGGAAATAGGCATTGTACAGTGGCCACCAGGGAATAGGCATTGCACACTATGAAATAAATCTATATGCAACTACTGTATTACTTACCCATAGAAAAAGAGTAGGGCTATGAGTGCTGGTAGGTTTGACGAGGACGTATATGCTTTTTTTTCAAACACTATGAATATTATCACCACCATAGCCACACTTACAGCATAGTTTGCCTGTGTAGAAAAAAAAATGTCTAAGAAATAAGAAAGCATTAGACACTAATAATAATAACTAGGTGATTCATCGCGCCCTACGGGCGCTCTTCACACCGTCGTAAGGGGCTATGCCCCCTTAACCCTTGCATACCCTTGTGGCGTGCAATATTTGTATTATATGGAGTATTACCTCCAATCATAATTGTGTGAGTGGTTAAATATTGCATGGACAAAGGGCGTGCGATGGTTAAGGGGCCGTAGCCCCTTGTTTTTTTATCCCCTATCTACAGTGCAGAGACTTGATGGAGCGGCATAC
The DNA here is from genome assembly GCF_028390025.1 of Pseudophryne corroboree. Classification (NCBI taxonomy): domain Eukaryota; kingdom Metazoa; phylum Chordata; class Amphibia; order Anura; family Myobatrachidae; genus Pseudophryne; species Pseudophryne corroboree. The sequence goes on along the minus strand of NC_086452.1, from coordinate 152,993,691 downwards.
CCTCCAACTACCTTTTTTTTATGGTCCGTACCGATTTTTGGCTCTCCAAGCTTCCATTGAAAGTATAGGAAAAGGGGCATGGTCACGCTGCTGTACCCAAGGCCACGCCCCCTTTTCAAATTTGTATAGATTTTTATGTGTAAATTGTTGGAGGGTATGTTGCTGCAGATGCAGTGGGCATATTTTGGGGTGTGGACCTGGAGCTGCAGCTCCATTGTTAATCCTGCTCTGGGAAGTTGGAACACACAGCAGCCAAAGGGCAGAGCCTCCCATTGGATGTAACCTGTGTGGGAGGGCATTTCTCGCCCAATCAGCTGTGGACTGGGTGTGACAGACCTGCTGCTAACCCAATGAGAGCTCCTAGCCACTCTCAGCGTTATACACACAGGCACAGAGTCACAGATCTGGGCTATTATATAGGAGATAATAATAATAACAACAACAACAACAACAACAACAACAACAACAACAGATCAGTGGCCTAAGAAAAAGAACATTTCCTACTTGGTCATTTATAAATGCACCACACTAATACCCCTTTTCCACTAGCTCAAAAAACACGGGTAAATGCACGGGGGCGCGCATTTACCCATGTATTTTGCTAGTGGAAAAGGGTCCCCCCGCAAAAACCCGGATCAAGTGACCCATGAATCCTACCCAGGCAACTACCTGGGTAGGACACGGGAATGATACGGGTAGGGTTGTAGTGTATACGGAAGCCGCGTCGATGCGACGCGGCTCCCGTTTACACTGTATGGAAGGGCGGTGCTGGGAGATTATGTGAACTCCCAGCGCTGCCCCTGCCGCGCCACTAGCAGCGGCACCAACCCGGCAATAAGCCGGGTTGGTGAGCGCAGTGGGAAAGGGGGCTGAGCACGGGCCGCAGCCACGTAGCACCCGTGTCAGGCTCCCGGCTGCGACCCGTGCTTAGTAGGTGGAAAAGGGGTATAAATCAGTCACTTCCAGCTCTGTGACATCAAACACTAATTTGTACACTGCTAGCCAGGACAAATTGCCACTGATTATTGCAGAACAATTTGATGTATACTGCAGCTTGGTGTATATTCCTGGAATTAAGTTTTCCATGTGAAATGTGGATGTTTCACACTTTGAGTACCTGGTGTAGCAGCAGACTGGAGTTAAATTCCGGGTATATATTCCGGGTTTTATACCTGGCTAATAAAGTTGATTCTGATTCAATCTTGATTTAGCAGGAGTCTAAACAACCTTTTTATCTATTGAAAATGTCAAGGATCTTGCACCGCAATTACTGTGGCAATAATGACAGTTGGGCCTCTCCGCTCGCATTTTGCTCAGTCATAAAAGAGTCTTTAGAGAAAGTTCAATAATATATTCCATTGAGGCGCATGCCTACCTTCACTCTTCGAAGACGCCTTTGCAAACTACATTTGCACCTAGGTTTGTAGAGAGGCAGGAAACACTTTTGTGTGTTTGAAGCTTGGCATCGGGCACACTGTATCTAGAACTATGATTATCCACCATATTGAAACTGGAAAATTGATTGCATTAAAATTATAGAGCACCACCTAATCTTTGCCAACTTCAGTAGAAATGGACAAAAATCAGTTCCTTTTGCAGAGTAAAAATGGTCATGCACCCCTCTGCATATCAACATTCCTTAAACATAATATATATGCAGAGCACTATTATACGACATAAGGGATGAAGACCTTGTGCACTTACTATGTCCCAAGAGAAGTTAGTGAGCCAGTACACGGTTGGTGTGACACCACTGACAAACTGAAGGTGCTTGGCGTTAGATACCCTCTCTTGGATCAAATACAGCACAAAACTTGCTGGTATGAAAGACATGGCAAAGATAACACAAATAGCAACCACAACATCCACCGATGTAGTCAGCCTGGGAAAGAAATATAAACTCAATTACAAAAATACAAAGTTACATGTTTTTAATACAAAAATACACAGAGACTGATATACAGTTTACATTTGCCTTGTAAAAATATGACCCTCATTAAATTTGTTGCAGCACAAATGTGCAAAACCTACAGCAGTATTTTAAATTGAGTTTATCTTAGACTTGTGTGCTCTGCACTTAGAGGGGTGGGTTGGGGCCCTCACGTGTATGTTTGGTACAGAAAAGACATGGAGACACTGGATGCAGTTACATTGCCGGCTGTCAGGTATCCGACAGCTGACAATACCGACAGCCGGAATCCCAGCGCACAGGGGCTATTCCCACTCGTAGGTGTCTACGACGCCCACAGAGAGGGAATAGAACCTGTGGCGGGCGCAGCAAGGGGACACAAGGGGTCTCTTTGCGCTCACCCCACTGTTGGCATACTGACGGCCAGGATGCAGTTGTCGGTATACTGATGGCTGGCATCTTGACCGTCGTAAATCCTACTGAACCCGGAGACGCAAGTTAATCTACTAAAGAGGTATCCTTAAGATATAGGGCCTAAATTAGACCTGATTGCAAATGCAAAATCTTTCTATAATGGGCAAAACCATGTGCACTGCAGGGAAGGGGGGGGGGGGGGGGCAGATATAACATGACCAGAGAGAGTTAGATTTGGGTGGGTTATATTGTTTATGTGCAGGGTAAATACTGGCTGCTTTATTTTTACACTGCAATGTAGATTTCAGTTTGAACACCCACCAAATCTACCTCTCTCTGCACATGTTACATCTGCCCCCCCCTGCACTGCACATGGTTTTGCCCATTACAGAAATATGTTGCTGTTCCGATCAGGTCTGAATTAGGCACATAGTATGTACACCTTTTAGGATGCATATCATTGTACGTCCCATATGCCTGGTATAATTTTTCATGTTGATGGTGATGACGACAGACACATTTTTGTGATGGATGTATTTATATGACAGACTTCAAACTACATAGTCGCATTTTTAGGTTCAACCATAAATCGGGCCTTTACAATTAAAATAGGATTTTAATAACTACCGGTAAATCCTTTTCTCTTAGTCCGTAGAGGATGCTGGGGACACTTCAAGAACCATGGGGTATAGACGGGATCCGCAGGAGACATGGACACTTTAAGACTTTTAAGGGGTGTGACCTGGCTCCTCCCTCTATGCCCCTCCTCCAGACTCCAGTTATAGGAACTGTGCCCAGGGAGACAGACATTTCGAGGAAAAGGATTTATTTTTAAACTAAGGTGAGATACACACCAGCTCACACCACAAACACGCCGTACAACATGGCATTCAACAGAACTCCAGTCAAAGGCATGAACCATGTCAGCAACAGGCTGACTATAACAGAAACACAATCTGTGTGTAAACATAACTAATAACTGCAGATAGAGTCCGCACTGGAACGGGCGCCCAGCATCCTCTACGGACTAAGAAAAAAGGATTTACCGGTAGGTATTAAAATCCTATTTTCTCATACTTCCTAGAGGATGCTGGGGACGCTTCAAGAAACATGGGGTTTATACCAAAGCTCTAGAACTGGCGGGAGAGTGTGGATGACTCTGCAGCACCGATTGACCAAACATGAGGTCCTCATCAGCCAGGGTATCAAACTTGTAAAATTTCGCAAAAGTGTTTGAACCCGACCAAGTAGCTGCTCGGCAGAGTTGTAATGCCGAGACGCCCCGGGCAGCCGCCCAGGACGAGCCCACCTTTCTGGTAGAGTGGGCCATTACGGATTTTGGTAACGGCAATCCAGCCGTAGAATGAGCTTGCTGAATCGTATTACAGATCCAGCGCGCAATAGTCTGCTTGGAAACAGGCGTTCCAATCTTGTTGGCAGCATATAGGACAAACAGAGCTTCCGTTTTCCTAAGATGAGCTGTTCTGGTGACATAAATCTTTGAGGCCCTGACAACATCGAGAGATTTTGACTCCGCAAAGGCGTCAGTAGCCACCGGTACCACAATAGGCTGGTTCATGTGGAATGATGAAACCACCTTCGGCAGAAATTGTTGACAAGTCCTCAACTCCGCTCTATCTTCATGGATGATTAAATAAGGACTCTTGTGAGACAAAGCCGCTAACTCAGACACCCGCCTTGCGGATGCTAAGGCCAATAGCATGACCACTTTCCAAGTGAGAAATTTCAACTCTACCTTCTGTAAAGGTCCAAACCAATGTGTCTGAAGGAAATGCAACACCACGTTAAGATCCCATGGTGCCACTGGGGGCACAAACGGAGGTTGGATATGCAAAACTCCTTTCACGAAAGTCTGAACTTCTGGAAAGGAGGCCAATTGTTTCTGAAAGAAAACTGATAAGGCCGAAATTTGTACTTTAATCAAGCCTAACTTTAGGCCCGCATCCACTTGCAGGAAATGGAGAAAACACCCTAACTGAAATCCTACCGTAGGAGCCTTCTTGGATTCACACCAAGACACATATTTTCTCCAAATACGGTGATAATGTGTAGACGGTACTCCTTTTCTAGCCTGAAGAAGTGTGGGAATGACTTCATTGGGAATACCCTTTCGGGCTAGGATCCGGCGTTCAACCGCCAAGCCGTCAAACGTAGCCGCGGTAAGTCGTGAAATACGCATGGCCCCTGCTGTAACAGATCCTCTCGTAGAGGAAGAGGCCAGGGATCTCTTATGAGTAATTCCTGAAGATCTGGATACCAAGCCCTCTTTGGCCAATCCGGAACAATGAGGATCGCCTGAACCTTTGTTCTTCTTATGATCTTTAGCACCTTTGGAATGAGTGGAAGTGGAGGGAACACGTACACCGACTGAAACACCCACGGTGTCACTAGCGCGTCCACTGCTATTGCTTGTGGATCCCTCGACCTGGAACAATGGGGGTCATTCCGAGTTGTTCGCTCGCTAGCTGCTTTTAGCAGCATTGCACACGGCTAGGCCGCCGCCCTCTGGGAGTGTATGTTAGCTTAGCATAATAGCGATCGAAATATTAGCAGAATTGCAACTACATTTTTTCTTGCAGTTTCTGAGTAGCTCCAGACCTACTCCTAGATTGCGATCAGCTCGGTCCGTTTAGTTCCTGGTTTGACGTCACAAACACGCCCTGCTTTCGGCCAGCCACTCCCCCGTTTCTCCAGACACTCCCGCGTTTTTCCCTTGCACGCCTGCGTTTTTTAGCACACTCCCGGAAAACGCTCAGTTACCACCCAGAAACGCCCCCTTCCTGTCAATCCCTCACCGATCAGCAGTGCGACTGAAAAGCGCCGCAGAATCCACAGCAAATCTACTAAGTTTTTAGTAAAATAACTAAGCGCATGCGCCCTGCGTGCCTTGCGCATGCGCATTTTGCAACAATTCGCAGCATAGCGAAAATCGGCAACGAGCGAACAACTTGGAATGACTCCCCATATCTCTGAAGTTTCTTGTTGAGGCAAGACGCCATCATGTCTATTTGAGGAATTCCCCAAAGACTTGTCACTTCTGTGAAAACCTCTTGATGAAGACCCCACTCTCCTGGATGGAGATCGTGTCTGCTGAGGAAGTTTGCTTCCCAGTTGTCCACTCCTGGAATGAAGATTGCTGACAGAGCGCTTGTATGTCTTTCCGCCCAGCGGAGAACTTTTGTGGCCTCTGCCATTGCCGCCCTGCTCTTTGTTCCGCCCTGGCGGTCTATGTGCGCTACTGCTGTTATGTTGTCCGACTGTATTAGGACGGGCAGGTTGTGAAGAAGACGTTCTGCTTGAAGAAGACCGTTGTAAATGGCCCTTAACTCTAGAATGTTTATGTGTAGACAAACTTCCTGGATTGACCATTTTCCCTGGAAGGTTTCCCTCTGTGTGACTGCTCCCCAGCCTCAGAGACTCGCATCCGTGGTTACTAGGATCCAGTCCTGGATCCCGAACCTGCGTCCCTGTAGGAGGTGAGAGCTGTGCAGCCACCACAGGAGTGAGATTCTGGTCTTGGCGGACAGGATTATTTTCCGGTGCATGTGCAGATGGGATCCGGACCACTTGTCCAACAGGTCCCACTGAAACACTCTGGCATGGAATCTGCCAAATTGAATGGCCTCGTAGGCCGCCACCATCTTCCCCAGCAATCGAGTGCATTGATGGATTGACACTCTCGCTGGTTTCAGAATTTGTTTGACCAAACTCTGAATTTCCAGAGCCTTCTCTTCTGGAAGAAAAATTCTCTGTAATTCTGTGTCCAGAACCATTCTCAAAAACGACAGCCGTTTTGTCGGATTCCACTTTGACTTAGGCAAGTTTAGGATCCAACCATGTTGTGGTAGAACTGTCAGGGAGAGCGTAATGTCCTGCATTAGCTTGTCTTTGGATCTCGCCTTTATCAGGAGATCGTCCAAGTACGGGATAATTGTGACTCCTTGCATGCGAAGGAGAACCATCATTTCCGCCTTTATCTTGGTGAAAATCCTTGGAGCCGTGGACAGACCAAACGGCAACGTCTGAAATTGGTAATGACAATCCTGAATAGCAAACCTCAGGTAAGCCTGATGCGGAGGAGGTATGGGGATGTGTAAGTAGGCATCCTTTATGTCGACCGACACCATGAAATCCCCTTCCTCCAGACTGGAGATCACAGCTCGGAGAGATTCCATCTTGAATTTGAATTTTCTTAGGTAAAGATTGAGGGATTTCAGGTTCAGAATTGGTCTGACCGAACCGTCCGGCTTCGGGACCACAAACAGGCTTGAATAAAAGCCTTCTCCCTGTTGAGACGGGGGAACCCTGATAATGACTTGATCTAGACACAACTTTTGTATCGCATCACAAACAACCTTTCTGTCCGGAAGAGAAGTTGGTAAGGCCGATTTGAAAAATCGGTGAGGGGGAACGTCTTGAAACTCCAGTTTGTACCCCTGGGACACTATTTCTAAAACCCATGGGTCCAGGGCCGAACAAGCCCAGAATTGACTGAAGAGCCAGAGACGTGCCCCCACCGGTGCGGACTCCCGCAGAGGAGCCCCAGCGTCATGCAGTGGATTTGGCAGAAGCCGGGGAGGACTTCTGCTCCTGGGAACCTGCCACGGCCAGAGATCTTTTACCTTTTCCTCTTCCCCTATTAGCAAGGAAGGAATAACCTCGGCCTTTTTTGTATTTATTTGGCCGAAAGGACTGCATCTGAAATTGGTGTGCTTTCTTTTGTTGTGGAGGAACATAAGGCAAAAATGACGACTTACCCGCGGTAGCCGTAGATACCAAATCAGTGAGACCCTCACCAAACAAGACACTACCTGTATATGGGAGAGACTCCATAGCTTTCTTAGAGTCAGCATCAGCATTCCATTGATGAATCCACAATGCCATCCTAGCTGAAACCGCCATGGCATTGGCTTTTGATCCCAAAATGCCAATATCTCTCGCGGCCTCATTTAGGTAGGCCGCAGCGTCCTTGATATAACCCAGAGTTAACAGGACACTATCCCTATCTAGGGTATCTATATCAGATGACAAGTTATCTGCCGACTTTTTTAGAGATGAGCGGGTTCGGTTCCTCGGAATCCGAACCCCCCCGAACTTCAGCCTTTTTACACGGGTCCGAGGCAGACTCGGATCTTCCCGCCTTGCTCGGCTAACCCGAGCGCGCCCGAACGTCATCACCCCGCTGTCGGATTCTCGCGAGGCTCGTATTCTATCGCGAGACTCGGATTCTATATAAGGAGCCGCGCGTCGCCGCCATTTTCACACGTGCATTGAGATTGATAGGGAGAGGACGTGGCTGGCGTCCTCTCCGTTAGTAGATAGAGACACTTGAGTTGATTACTTAGTAATTTTGGGGAGCATTAGGAGTACTCAGAGTGCAGAGTTTTGCTGATAGTTAGTTACTAGTGACTGACCACTTTATTATTGAATATAATCCGTTCTCTGCCTGAAAAAAAACGATACACAGTCACATACCATATCTGTGCTCAGCCTCAGTGTGCTGCATGATAATATCATCTATGTATATCTGACTGTGCTGAGTGCTCACTGCTCACACAGCTGAATTGTGGGGGAGACTGGGGTGCAGTTATAGCAGGAGTACAGTGCACACTTTTGCTGCCAGTGTGACTGACCAGTGACCACCAGTATATTGTCTGCCTGAAAAAGTTAAACACTCCTGTGGTGTTTTTTTTTTTATTCTATAAACGCATTCTGCTGACAGTGTCCAGCAGGTCCGTCATTCATTATATTATATAAATATTTACCTGCAGTAGTGTTATATTTTTTTTGTTCATCTCTATCATCTTTATCATCTCTATATTAGCAGACGCAGTACGGTAGTCCACGGCTGTGGCTACCTCTGTGTCGTCAGTGCTCGTCCATAATTGTATACCTACCTGTGATGGGTTTTTTTTTCTATCTTCTTCATACTAGTAGTTTAGGAGTCTGCTGACAGTGTCCAGCAGGTCCGTCATTATATTATATATACCTGCAGTAGTGATATATATATATATTTTTTATATCATTATCATCTCTATACTAGCAGACGCAGTACGGTAGTCCACGGCTGTAGCTACCTCTGTGTCATCAGTGCTCGTCCATAATTGTATACCTACCTGTGGTGGGGTTTTTTTTTCTATCTTCTTCATACTAGTAGTTTAGGAGTCTGCTGACAGTGTCCAGCAGGTCCGTCATTATATTATATATACCTGCAGTAGTGATATATATATATATTTTTTATATCATTATCATCTCTATACTAGCAGACGCAGTACGGTAGTCCACGGCTGTGGCTACCTCTGTGTCGTCAGTGCTCGTCCATAATTGTATACCTACCTGTGGTGGTTTTTTTTTTTCTATCTTCTTCATACTAGTAGTTTAGTAGTCTGCTGACAGTGTCCAGCAGGTCCGTCATTATATTATATATACCTGCAGTAGTGATATATATATATTTTTTATATCATTATCATCTCTATACTAGCAGACGCAGTACTGTAGTCCACGGCTGTGGCTATCTCTGTGTCGTCAGTGCTCGTCCATAATTGTATACCTACCTGTGGTGGGGTTTTTTTTTTCTATCTTCTTCATACTAGTAGTTTAGGAGTCTGCTGACAGTGTCCAGCAGGTCCGTCATTATATTATATATACCTGCAGTAGTGATATATATATATATTTTATATCATTATCATCTCTATACTAGCAGACGCAGTACGGTAGTCCACGGCTGTAGCTACCTCTGTGTCATCAGTGCTCGTCCATAATTGTATACCTACCTGTGGTGGGGGTTTTTTTTCTATCTTCTTCATACTAGTAGTTTAGGAGTCTGCTGACAGTGTCCAGCAGGTCCGTCATTATATTATATATACCTGCAGTAGTGATATATATTTTTTTTATAGCATTATCATCTCTATACTAGCAGACGCAGTACGGTAGTCCACGGCTGTGGCTACCTCTGTGTCGTCAGTGCTCGTCCATAATTGTATACCTACCTGTGGTGGGGTTTTTTTTTTCTATCTTCTTCATACTAGTAGTTTAGGAGTCTGCTGACAGTGTCCAGCAGGTCCGTCATTATATTATATATACCTGCAGTAGTGATATATATATATTTTTTATATCATTATCATCTCTATACTAGCAGACGCAGTACTGTAGTCCACGGCTGTGGCTATCTCTGTGTCGTCAGTGCTCGTCCATAATTGTATACCTACCTGTGGTGGGGTTTTTTTTTCTATCTTCTTCATACTAGTAGTTTAGGAGTCTGCTGACAGTGTCCAGCAGGTCCGTCATTATATTATATATACCTGCAGTAGTGATATATATATTTTTTATAGCATTATCATCTCTATACTAGCAGACGCAGTACGGTAGTCCACGGCAGTGGCTACCTCTGTGTCGTCAGTGCTCGTCCATAATTGTATACCTACCTGTGGTGGGGTTTTTTTTTCTATCTTCTTCATACTAGTAGTTTAGGAGTCTGCTGACAGTGTCCAGCAGGTCCGTCATTATATTATATATACCTGCAGTAGTGATATATATATATATTTTTTATATCATTATCATCTCTATACTAGCAGACGCAGTACGGTAGTCCATGGCTGTGGCTACCTCTGTGTCGTCAGTGCTCGTCCATAATTGTATACCTACCTGTGGTGGGGTTTTTTTTTCTATCTTCATCATACTAGTAGTTTAGGAGTCTGCTGACAGTGTCCAGCAGGTCCGTCATTATATTATATATACCTGCAGTAGTGATATATATATATTTTTTTATATCATTATCATCTCTATACTAGCAGACGCACTACGGTAGTCCACGGCTGTAGCTACCTCTGTGTCGTCAGTCACTCGTCATCCATAAGTATACTAGTATCCATCCATCTCCATTGTTTACCTGAGGTGCCTTTTAGTTGTGCCTATTAAAATATGGAGAACAAAAATGTTGAGGTTCCAAAAATAGGGAAAGATCAAGATCCACTTCCACCTCGTGCTGAAGCTGCTGCCACTAGTCATGGCCGAGACGATGAAATTCCATCAACGTCGTCTGCCAAGGCCGATGCCCAATGTCATAGTACAGAGCATGTAAAATCCAAAACACAAAATATCAGTAAAAAAAGGACTCAAAAATCTAAAATAAAATCGTCGGAGGAGAAGCGTAAACTTGCCAATATGCCATTTACCACACGGAGTGGCAAGGAACGGCTGAGGCCCTGGCCTATGTTCATGGCTAGTGGTTCAGCTTCACATGAGGATGGAAGCACTCAGCCTCTCGCTAGAAAAATGAAAAGACTTAAGCTGGCAAAAGCACAGCAAAGAACTGTGCGTTCTTCGAAATCACAAATCCACAAGGAGAGTCCAATTATGTCGGTTGCGATGCCTGACCTTCCCAACACTGGACGTGAAGAGCATGCGCCTTCCACCATTTGCACGCCCCCTGCAAGTGCTGGAAGGAGCACCCGCAGTCCAGTTCCTGATAGTCAGATTGAAGATGTCAGTGTTGAAGTACACCAGGATGAGGAGGATATGGGTGTTGCTGGTGCTGGGGAGGAAATTGACAAGGAGGATTCTGATGGTGAGGTGGTTTGTTTAAGTCAGGCACCCGGGGAGACACCTGTTGTCCGTGGGAGGAATATGGCCATTGACATGCCTGGTGAAAATACCAAAAAAATCAGCTCTTCGGTGTGGAAGTATTTTAACAGAAATGCGGACAACAGGTGTCAAGCCGTGTGTTGCCTTTGTCAAGCTGTAATAAGTAGGGGTAAGGACGTTAACCACCTCGGAACATCCTCCCTTATACGTCACCTGCAGCGCATTCATCATAAGTCAGTGACAAGTTCAAAAACTTTGGGCGACAGCGGAAGCAGACCACTGACCAGTAAATCCCTTCCTCTTGTAACCAAGCTCACGCAAACCACCCCACCAACTCCCTCAGTGTCAATTTCCTCCTTCCCCAGGAATGCCAATAGTCCTGCAGGCCATGTCACTGGCAATTCTGACGAGTCCTCTCCTGCCTGGGATTCCTCCGATGCATCCTTGCGTGTAACGCCTACTGCTGCTGGCGCTGCTGTTGTTGCTGCTGGGAGTCGATGGTCATCCCAGAGGGGAAGTTGTAAGAACACTTTTACTACTTCCACCAATCAATTGACTGTCCAACAGTCCTTTGCGAGGAAGATGAAATATCACAGCAGTCATCCTGCTGCAAAGCGGATAACTGAGGCCTTGGCATCCTGGGCGGTGAGAAACGTGGTTCCGGTATCCATCATTACTGCAGAGCCAACTATAGACTTGATTGAGGTACTGTGTCCCCGGTACCAAATACCATCTAGGTTCCATTTCTCTAGGCAGGCGATACCGAAAATTTACACAGACCTCAGAAAAAGACTCACCAGTGTCCTAAAAAATGCAGTTGTACCCAATGTCCACTTAACCACGGACATGTGGACAAGTGGAGCAGGGCAGACTCAGGACTATATGACTGTGACAGCCCACTGGGTAGATGTATTGACTCCCGCCGCAAGAACAGCAGCGGCGGCACCAGTAGCAGCATCTCGCAAACGCCAACTCTTTCCTAGGCAGGCTACGCTTTGTATCACCGCTTTCCAGAATACGCACACAGCTAAAAACCTGTTACGGCAACTGAGGAAGATCATCGCAAAATGGCTTACCCCAATTGGACTCTCCTGTGGATTTGTGGCATCGGACAACGCCAGCAATATTGTGTGTGCATTAAATATGGGCAAATTCCAGCACGTCCCATGTTTTGCACATACCTTGAATTTGGTGGTGCAGAATTATTTAAAAAACGAGAGGGGCGTGCAAGAGATGCTGTCGGTGGCCAGAAGAATTGCGGGACACTTTCGGCGTACAGGCACCACGTACAGAAGACTGGAGCAACACCAAAAACGCCTGAACCTGCCCTGCCATCATCTGAAGCAAGAAGTGGTAACGAGGTGGAATTCAACCCTCTATATGCTTCAGAGGTTGGAGGAGCAGCAAAAGGCCATTCAAGCCTATACAACTGACCACGATATAGGAGGTGGAATGCACCTGTCTCAAGCGCAGTGGAGAATGATTTCAACGTTGTGCAAGGTTCTGCAAACTTTTGAACTTGCCACACGTGAAGTCAGTTCAGACACTGCCAGCCTGAGTCAGGTCATTCCCCTCATCAGGCTTTTGCAGAAGAAGCTGGAGACATTGAAGGAGGAGCTAACACTGATCGATTCCGCTAGGGATGTGGGACTTGTGGATGGAGCCCTTAATTCGCTTAACAAGGATTCACGGGTGGTCAATCTGTTGAAATCAGAGCACTACATTTTGGCCACCGTGCTCGATCCTAGATTTAAAACCTACGTTGTATCTCTCTTTCCGGCAGACACAAGTCTGCAGGGGTTCAAAGAACTGCTGGTGAGAAAATTGTCAAGTCAAGCGGAACGCGACCTGTCAACATCTCCTCCTTCACATTCTCCCGCAACTGGGGGTGCGAGGAAAAGGCTCAGAATTCCGAGCCCACCCGCTGGCGGTGATGCAGGGCAGTCTGGAGCGACTGCTGATGCTGACATCTGGTCCGGACTGAAGGACCTCACAACGATTACGGACATGTCGTCTACTGGCACTGCATATGATTCTCTCTCCATTGAAAGAATGGTGGAAGATTATATGAATGACCGCATCCAAGTAGGCACGTCAGACAGTCCGTACGTATACTGGCAGGAAAAAGAGGCAATTTGGAGGCCCTTGCACAAACTGGCTTTATTCTACCTAAGTTGCCCTCCCACAAGTGTGTACTCCGAAAGAGTGTTTAGTGCCGCCGCTCACCTTGTCAGCAATCGGCGTACGAGGTTACTTCCAGAAAATGTGGAGAAGATGATGTTCATTAAAATGAATTATAATCAATTCCTCCATGGAGACATTCACCAGCAGCAATTGCCTCCACAAAGTACACAGGGAGCTGTGATGGTGGATTCCAGTGGGGACGAATTGATAATCTGTGAGGAGGGGGATGTACACGGTGATGAATCGGAGGATGATGATGAGGTGGACATCTTGCCTCTGTAGAGCCAGTTTGTGCAAGGAGAGATTAATTGCTTCTTTTTTGGTGGGGGTCCAAACCAACCCGTCATTTCAGTCACAGTCGTGTGGCAGACCCTGTCACTGAAATGATGGGTTGGTTAAAGTGTGCATGTCCTGTTTATACAACATAAGGGTGGGTGGGAGGGCCCAAGGACAATTCCATCTTGCACCTCTTTTTTCTTTCATTTTTGTTTGCGTCATGTGCTGTTTGGGGAGTGTTTTTTGGAAGGGCCATCCTGCGTGACACTGCAGTGCCACTCCTAGATGGGCCAGGTGTTTGTGTCGGCCACTAGGGTCGCTTATCTTAGTCACACAGCTACCTCATTGCGCCTCTTTTTTTTCTTCTTTGCGTCATGTGCTGTTTGGGGAGTATTTTTTGGAAGGGCCATCCTGCGTGACACTGCAGTGCCACTCCTAGATGGGCCAGGTGTTTGTGTCGGCCACTAGGGTCACTTATCTTAGTCACACAGCTACCTCATTGCGCCTCTTTTTCTTCTTCTTTGCGTCATGTGCTGTTTGGGGAGTATTTTTTGGAAGGGCCATCCGGCCTGACACTGCAGTGCCACTCCTAGATGGGCCAGGTGTTTGTGTCGGCCACTAGGGTCGCTGAGCTTAGTCACACAGCTACCTCATTGCGCCTCTTTTTTTCTTTGCTTCATGTGCTGTTTGGGGAGTGTTTTTTGGAAGGGCCATCCTGCGTGACACTGCAGTGCCACTCCTAGATGGGCCAGGTGTTTGTGTCGGCCACTTGGGTCGCTGAGCTTAGTCATCCAGCGACCTCGGTGCAAATTTTAGGACTAAAAATAATATTGTGAGGTGTGAGGTGTTCAGAATAGACTGAAAATGAGTGGAAATTATGGTTATTGAGGTTAATAATACTTTGGGATCAAAATGACCCCCAAATTCTATGATTTAAGCTGTTTTTTAGGGTTTTTTGAAAAAAAACACCGGAATCCAAAACACACCCGAATCCGACAAAAAAAAAAATCGGTGAGGTTTTGCCAAAACGCGTTCGAACCCAAAACACGGCCACGGAACCGAACCCAAAACCAAAACACAAAACCCGAAAAATTTCCGGTGCACATCTCTAGACTTTTTGATAGCACTACTCACCCATGCAGGAACGATGGTTGTGTCTACGATTCGCAGGATCCTTAAGGGCTGCCGTGTCAGGAGACGGTAAAGCCACCTTTTTAGACAACCGTGATAGAGCCTTGTCCACAATGGGGGATGACTCCCACTTTTCTCTATCCCCAGAGGGGAACGGCTACGCCACCTGAATCCTTTTGGGAATCAGAAACTTTTTGTCAGGATTTTCCCACATTTTTTCTAACAGAGTATTCAGTTCATGAGAGGGAGTAAACGTTACCTCAGGTTTCTTTCCCTTATACATACAGACCCTAGTATCAAGAACCGCAGGGTCTTCAGTGATATGTAACACGTCTTTTATTGCCACAATCATGTACTGAATGTTCTTTGCCAATTTTGGGTCTAATCTGGCATCACTATAGTCGACACTGGAGTCAGTGTCTGTGTCGGTATCTGTGTCTGCCAACTGAGCAAAGGAACGTTTTTGTGACCCCGATGGGGTCTGAACCTGTGATAACACATCCTCCACAGATTTCTTCCATGCCTGGTTCTGAGAATCAGATCTATCTAATCTCTTATTAATAAGAGCCACATTAGCATTCAAGGCATTCAACACATTTACCCAATCTGGAGTCTGCGGTGCCGACAGGGTCACTCCCACAGCCGTTTCTGCCCCTAACACAGTCTCCTCCTGGGAAGAGCACTCCGCCTCAGACATGCCGGCACACGCGTACCGACACCTACAGACACACTGGGCAAAGGGGAGACAGACCCACAGTAAAGCCTGTCAGAGAAACAGAGAGGGAGTTTGCCAGCTCACACCCCAGCGCTCAATCCCGGTTCTGAAACGTTAATATAAAGCCTCAGACCCTGCAGCGCTTTTATAATACTTATATTTGCACCAAATCAACTGTGCCCCCCCCCCCCCCCCCCCCGTTTTGCACCCAGTCACCTGTACAGCAGTGTTGAGGAAGGTCCAGCATCTCTGCAGCTCAGAGAAGAGAAAATGGCGCTGATGAGAGCTGTGAGGGCTAAGCCCCGCCCCCTCAATGGCGCGCTTTAGCCCCGCTATTTTTAAATATAAACACACTGGCGGGGGTTAGGATTTTGTGCCTAGGTACTTAAAATCCACTTTGCCAGCCTTAATGAGGATTTTTATGCTGCCCAGGGCGCCCCCCTGCGCCATGCACCCTGTAGTGCCGCTGTGTGTGGGAGCATGGCGTGCAGCGCGATCGCTGTGTGGTACCTCAGGAGCCGTCACTTTAGTCTTTTTTCTTCCTCTACTCACCTGTCTTCTGACTTCTGGCTCTGCAAGGGGGGTGACGGCGGGCTCTGGGAGTGAAGCCCTAGGCGTACCTAGTGTTCCACACCCTCAGGAGCTAATGGTGTCCTGTAGCCAAGAAGTAGAGCCTTTAAACTCACTAGAAGTAGGTCTGACTTCTCTCCCCTAAGTCCCACGATGCAGGGAGAGTATTGCCAGTCGTCCTCCCTGAAAATAAAAAACCTAACATAAAGTCTTTTCAGAGAAACTCAGTAGAGCTCCTCCAAGTCCATCCAGTCTGCCTGGGCACAATTCTAAAACTGGAGTCTGGAGGAGGGGCATAGAGGGAGGAGCCAGGTCACACCCCTTAAAAGTCTTAAAGTGCCCATGTCTCCTGCGGATCCCGTCTATACCCCATGGTTCTTGAAGTGTCCCCAGCATCCTCTAGGACGTATGTATAAAAAAGGGAATGTATAAAAAAATTGCGTATGATTCGCACCCTACAGAAAACAAGCCCATAAGTCATTAGAGAGACTACATCCAATTTATGGGTGTAACAGGATACATGGCTTCCACTGGAGATAGGGAACTTTAAATTTGGCTCTAAAAATCAAAGCTCCTTCTCCTTTACAATCCCACATCCTGCTGGGAAACTGTTATTTTCTACTAAAGCCCCACAGCAGTGGCGGAACTAGCGAGCGGTGGGCCCAGGTGCAACAAAATGCTTTGGGCCCCCCCCTTCTCATGCCGTCAAAGTCCACCCCCTCAACCCCAACTCCAAATTAGGGATTCTTTGCATGTCCCCGTATTATATAATATACAGCGGCAGCCGGTACTCACATACAGAAACAGCCTGCTCCGGTGCCCAGGTCGGTGAATGCATATAAGTCCAGGAAATGAGCGGCACTCGGCGACAAGAGCTATTTCAATAAAGCAGCATATATTAGTCCGAAGACTGTCAAAGTTTCGGAGCCTGTAGCTCCGTTGTCAGGAAACACAATTGTTGACAGTCTGCAGACTAATATATGCTGCTTTATTGAAATAACTTTTGTCTCCGAGTGCTGCTCATTTCCTGGACTTGTGTGTGTGTGTGTGTGTGTGTGTGTGTGTGTGTGTGTGTGTGTATGTGTGTATATATATATATATATATATATATATATATATATAGATAGATAGATATATTATTTAAAAAAGGGATTGCTGGCCACACAGGTATATGTGTATGTGTATGTGTATATATATATATATATATATATATATATATATATATATATATATATATATAGATAGATAGATAGATAGATAGATAGATAGATAGATAATATTCAGTGGCACTCAGGGATGCAAAGTACAGTATGACATAACAAGGTAGAGATACACATACAGATGGGATCCGTTCAGGTTTAGTATGTGGATGTGTCCCAAGATTTAGGATGTGGAGAGGGGGGTGATTATTTGGATGCAATGGGGGCACTGTGCTGGAGAGGATCTGGTGAGGGTGATCTGCTCAGGGCCAGGGAAATGGACACCTAGCAACAGTGCCGTAACTAGATATTTTAGCGCTGTGTGCAAGAAACGGCATCGGAACCCCACCCCCTGCATGCAAAACAGGGGCAGTGCGCGCTGTAGGCAGCCAGTCCCCCTTTTTACACATTACGGCAGACAGAATAGATAGATAGATAGATAGATAGATAGAAAGACAGATAGATAGATAGATAGAAAGAATAGATGATACTTACTGTCTCTCCACTGGCTCAGGCAGTCAGGCTTCTCGGTGCAGGCAGTCAGGCAGATCCCGGGCAGGCAGGGGAGGAGGAGGAGGTAGAAGGAGGAGGGAGCCACAGTAGTGCAATGTAATTGGTGGAGGCGCCGCTGCAGCTGTCCCTCTCCTTCCACATAGGCTGGCCACCGCCGCTGTGATGAGGGAAGCGCATCCCAGCATTCACAGCGGCAGCGGGCAGCCTATGTGGAAAGAGAGGGACAACTGCAGTGGCGCCTCCACCAATTACATTGCGCTGCTGCGGCTACAGAGTCCCCATCCCTCCTCCTCCTTCTCCCCGTGGTTACAGCGGCAGGCGGCATGTAATGAGTCAGTTTGGCTCATTACATGCCGCTGGCTTTGGGCCCCTTGACAGCGGTGGGCCCCAGTGCAAGGCACTGCTTGCACTGGTGGTAGTTCCGCCACTGCCCCACAGAACAAAGTCACATAGCATTAAATAGTAGAGTAAAAGGGTGGGTGTGGTATTCCCCAATGGACTCAGAGAAGAGGATTTTATGCATGTATAAAAATTCAATGAACTCTTCATCCATCTGGAGAATACTGGAACACTAACAGACATATTCAATTAGACGTGGGGTTTACTAATTATTGGTTGATTGAGACGTGGCCAGGGCAATTAAACAGCCTTTTCCCTGCACATAAAATCAGTGATTACCATGCAGAAACTGATTCTGCTTAAACAGCTGAATCAATGGGTTTTCCCCATGCGTGAAACCCGAATTGTGCTTTTTCTTGCAGATTTTTCCTTGCAGCTCCTGAAGCTGTGAGGATAAGTACATCATCAAGGATTTACGCTCAGGTGAATCCCTGCTAATTTAATTTTGCTGCCCCTGTAATTAGCCTAACTGAATTTATGAATGTGTGGACCAAAAAACATTTAGCCATCCTCTACAGGGGATGCGGTCAAGATCCCGCTGGATGGAATCCCGGTGGACGAAATACCGACACCGGGATCCCGACCGGCACAATCATGACATATTCTCCCTCTGTGGGTGTCCACGACACCCATAGAGGGAGAAAAAAATTAGTGTGCCGAGCGTAGCGAGGCACCGTGCCCGCAGTGTGGCGAGCGCAGCGAGCCCGCAAGGGGCTGTGTTGCGCTCGCCCCCCTGTCGGGATTGTGCCAGTCGGGATCCCGGTGTCGGTATTCCGACCGCCGGGATCCCATCCGGCGGGATTTCATACTGATCCCTCTACAGCAGCTCAGCTGAGGCTCAATGCTGAAAAGACTAAAAGGCACTTTCTGGTCTGGTAGAATTTCATTTCAGGACCAAGTTGCCCTTTTCCTTTGTAAGTCTGGCATATTGTAAAAGTAATCCACCGAGTAATGGTATGCTTTGATGCTGAACAACCTTCTTTGTGGTCTTCAGTGAAAAAGCAGGTCATCAATCCTGCACATCTCACAGGTCCTATGTACATTAGACCACAAGACCCTAAAAACATTGACGGGGAAGAGATCCCTCTTCCGCTGGACACATAACCTGGTCAAAACTATACGCGCAATATCCTAGTTGAAATGGAACCAAAAAACAGCCATGAAAGATGAGATATGGAGACCAACAACACAAAACCCCAAGCTTCAAAGTCTCCGTACTGTGGAGAAAGCTAAATAAAAAATGTCTTCAAGTAAAAAACCTAAACTGCTGAATACAAAAGTTCAAAAGGAGGGAGCTGAAAGGCTGTAACCAGCTACTGGTGGAATGTGTAGAGGTTACACGACTTTATCACTGACTGTAACAAAATCAGTTTTTCTTGTCGTTTTCTCTGAAATAAAAACAAAAATGTGGAAACCTGAACCTTCAGGGAACGATGCCTCAATCTTCTATAGGGACCATCCTGCATGAATAACAATAGATCTTACTACAAGGTGATATTAATTTTCCACACAATCTGCTATATTTTGGCTGAAAACAGGCTTTCTAGCTTGTTTTGAATAACCCAGTCAAAGGAGAATTGCAGATCAGGACTTCAGCAAGCACGCCATTAAAAACCAACCACTTTATGCCTTGATAAAGAAAATATAGGATTTTACCGATAAATACCTTTCTCCAAATCCATAGAGGACACTGGAGCATAGACAATGAGGTATAGACGGTGGATAAGTGGTGGACAAGACGGTGGAGCCTGGCACTTCCCCTCTACTCCCTTCAAGCCCTGTATCGATAAACCAAGCCCAAGAGGAGAAGGAGAGCAGAGACAATAGAGGAAGGAGAGAAAGGAAGGAGGAGGAACCAACTAAGCTAAAAGTCCAAAGACTGAACAACGAGAAAAAACTGGCAATGCAGCAGATAGCCAACTGCAAGGGCCAGGGAATATGGCCATAAGGAACAGCGCCAGGACGATGTTAAGTGTCCCCTATGGAATTGGAGAAAGGGGATCAAAATCCTATTTTCTCCTTCATCTGCTAGGGAACACTTGAGCATAGACAATTGGGACTTCCTAAAGCTGACCTCCCGAGTGGGAAGGTACTGAGAAAACAGTAGAAACCTAAGACCATACTGAACAGTGGTCGCAAGGCAGGAGACAGTGGTCACCAAGGAAACCACATGCTAAATTCTGACCAACAGACAGGGAAGTATCCAACACCTATGATAACAGGGGAAGTTGAACCAAAGAAGGGAGCAGAAACACCCTGGCCTAAAGGGATGGTATCGGGATCCCAGCGATTGGGATGCCAGTTGTCAAGATGCACAGGATCCCGACACCTGTTTGGCAAGATTTCTAATCCCCAACCCCCCTAACACTAACCCTCTGTATCCGCAGCCTGACTGTAACCCCGCCCCCTTGAGCCTAACCCTCCCCAGTGATGCCTATTCTAAAGCCCCTATCCCCGCAGTTCCAACTGCTGGGATCCTGACTGGATCCAAGACCAAGAATAGACCACAGAAAAAAATTGAAAAGTCAAAGCACCCCACCTGGCAGCCCACTAGAGCCCCTCGGAATGCCCAGAATGAGCAGAGTCAGAACAAGGGAAAACCGACAAGTGAGTACACTGACAGAGAAGAGCTAGATGTTTTGAAAGGGGACCACAGAGGAGTAGGCCAGCTTCGGCTGGAGGAATGATAGAGCACAAACAATCAATCTGATATGCGCATATGGAAGCAGTCCAAGAGATACGCAAAGAGAGCCAACCACATTCAGAGATGGTGAAAAAGCATAGTCAGCCGACCAACAGAAAATATAATGTATTGAGGAGTGTGGAAGGCAGGAGCCAGCAGTGGCCATCTGCAGAAAGCGTGTGAATCTCAGCCCAACCATTTTGGAAGGGATAGTGACAGGACAAAGCACCAACCCCTAACACCTACCTCTAACAAAAGACCTGTCTGTCATGACAATCATGGAGATCCACCAAGACTAGGAAGTCCAACAATCGAGTTTTGTGTACCGGTCCTAGAAGCACTGCAATACCAGGTCAAGACGTGGAGTGGTAAGAGAAAGCTCTTTTTCCATCTCCTTGTTCTAAAAGCCATTAATAATAAATGGACCCCAGAGAGGGGGCCTATCAGATAATAAAACGATAAGAACAGATACTACCCTGATTTTAGCCAAAGACCAAGTGGTGATGGACAGCTACCAGCTGCATGAGCAACCTAGCTGAAGACCAGCATATTACTCCCTCATCGACTGACCTGAATCAAAAGAAAAAGAACTGCTGGGAGAACACTGTGCTGAAGGAAACATAGCCTAAACAGGCATCCTGGAACAAAACGTTCCAGCTGTCATGATAACAACAACAGGCTGTTTGCAAGAAGATACCGAAAGATCTAGTACAAAGCTCAGGAACCAGAGCTTGAAGAAGTACTGCTATGATTTAAGGGATACATTTGTAATCTGGGACCATTGGACACCTAGGAGTTTCTGCTGCATAGGAGAGTTCTGCTGTATAAGGACATAATATTACTGCCTATGGGCGCTCTCGTCCGGTCAAAAGAACATGAAGATCTCACTCTGACCCAAAACTGCATCCGCAGAAGAAATGTAAATCTGAGCCACTGTGGCCTACAAGAGTGGAACAAGTGGACAACATGCCCTGGAACATTAGCAAAAAGGTGTTCTAGAAGGTAATCCAAGAGAGAACCTAGGGTGAGACGTAAAAATCTCCTGATAGAAGAATTAAAAAAAAGGTCTGGAAACAGCTCTCTGTGCACCCAGCTCCTTGAGGCATTAATCTAAACTGGGCTTGGAGGGATATAGAGGCGGAGGAACCAGCTACTCTCCTTCAAAATTAAAGTGCAAAGCTACAATTATCCACACGTTTATACCCCATTGTCTATGCTTCAGTGTCTTGAAGTGGATGAAGGAGAAACTCCCTGATTAACGGGTCATGAAAGTACCAAAAAGACCAACATGGCTTCTGACAATGATGTAGAAGCACTCAACTTTGTGATTCAATAGAAATGCCATTTTTAGATATCTGCTTGTGCCCAGTTTTCTGCTTTCCAGTTGTACAGACCTGTAATAGCTAGACACTGAAGCTCTGTCCATTACATGATTTCGATGGTCTCAAGGGAAGTATTGGTGCCTTTCTGATGACTGAGGTATGCCACAGTCATGGCATTATCTGACTGAATCCTTATGTACCATCCTTACAAAAGATGATGTCCTCTCACTAGAACCCTGAATACAGCGCTCAAAAACAAGTACAGTACCAAAATATTTATCAAGAATTTTTACTCCTCCCGAGTCTAAATTGGCACAGAGACTTGGGAGGTTAGAGTCCACAATCACAATGGTCTAATCCCAAAAGGGGAAGGGGTGACCCCTGTTGAGGTTGTCAACTGGTAATGACAATGTAGCAGTGTATGCTCTTCTGGAGGTAGCCTGATGATCAAATGCTGGTGGTAATTAACGAAAAATGGGAACAGCTTTGCGTTTTAAAATGCTGCTGGTTCTTGGAGTAGAAGAGTACATCAAAATCTCTTAAAGCTGGAACTGGAAAAGAAATGGTAAACCAGAACTCGCTATTTGTATGAGTACAGCAAAGAAAGAATCCCACGTAGTCTAAGGGTTTTCTTACTATCCTTTAGACAAACACAGAGTACTTCTATCTCGCATACATGTAAAGGTATCTTTTTCAGATCAAAACATCAGCTCTGTGAGACCCGGTCTCCCTTTGTAAAGACACTTACATTTGTGCCACGCGTACACGTATAGGTATCTTTCTTCACCCCCATTGTAACGTCAGGTAAGTGGGTTCCAACTAGGGTCAGCAAACGGAAATCCAAAATAAAGTTTTTAATACATTTATAAAAAAAAACATAAAAGGACTTAGAAAAAATCTCCATGTAATCTACAAGTAATTTTCAAGGTGATCAGTGTCAAAATACCGGAAACTGTTAGAATGGTGCGGCTGTCACCATAATTGCCTGCAGACACTCTGACCTCCTCTCCACTGCCTTACTGACACAAGATGAAGAAAAAATGTGTCTAAGGGATGTTCCTGCTGTTAGGTAAATAATCCTACTGACCTTTTTCATGATATCTCTTAGTTCTTCAGCATGTGGAAACATAAAGGCGGAAGTCTTAGAAGGTTGTGCTATAGAATCATACACCTTAGTTGGTGACTCTCCCTCACATGGAAGAGGATTTAGGGATTTGCAACCAATATGAGACCTGGAACTTTCTAGAAGGTCTGACCCTTACAGTACTTTGCAAAATAGGTGCAATGAGAAGAGGAGAAGATAATCTTCTGTTTTGACTCTTAAACTGAGAATTGTCTGACACAGTCAATTCCTTTTCAGAAAATGTAGTATCTGCTAGATGACTTCCATATAAATTCTTGCAAAAGATGAGAAAATCTCCAGGTCCGAACCTACTGCCACTTCAGTGGAGCAGGAGTATAGCGCTTTTCCAGGAAAGATGAGAAAGGTTTTGCACCGACTTTGGGGGTAATTCCAAGTTGATCGCAGTAGGAATTTTGTTAGCAGTTGGGCAAAACCATGTGCACTGCAGGGGAGGCAGATTTAACATGTGCAGAGAGAGTTAGATTTGGGTGTGGTGTCTTCAATCTGCAATCTAATTTGCAGTGTAAAAATAAAGCAGCCAGTATTTACCCTGCACAGAAACAAAATAACCCACCCAAATCTAACTCTTTCTGCACATGTTATATCTGCCTCCCCTGCAGTGCACATGGTTTTGGCCAACTGCTAACAAAATTCCTAATGCGATCAACTTGGAATTACCCCCTTTGTCTTTTGGCCAAGCTGGCTTGTCCTCACTAGTGGAGTAGATGCAAGGCCAAAGGTCATGTGCTACAAAGGGAGGGTAGGTCCCAGCTCAGAATCCAGAGGAAAATGGAAAGCTATAAAAGCTCTGAAATATTCCAGTTCAATTAATTACCCAGGCAGGTTCAGCCATTACAATGGAACTGCTGGTTCTCAGCCTCACATTCTGCACATAAGTCATCAATCCCTGAGTGGCCACAAGATAATTTTGAGTGGCACCTCTAACAAATTCATATATTACAGATATCCCCTCCCCAAGCTAAGCTATGGTGGTACTCTCTTTATCAGTAAAGTCAGGAACGTAAGGGGAGATACTGTAGGACGGACACCTGCAGTGCACAAAGACAAGTTGATTGGGGGCTGCAATGCAGAAACAGAGCTCAAAGCAAAGTGACTGAAGAATTCCAGTAACAAATAACCCCCAACGCTGTACTCACTAAAGAAAGAGAAATCGGCTGGCAGATGTTTGCTTTTCACTCATGTTTTGACGTGATTGGAATTCTGCAGCCTCTATTGGCCCTATTAGTCTGTTGTCAGGTGATTCGAGATAAGGCCCACATTAAGGTGAGCTAATAGCTCAATCTACTATTTTCTCATCTCCATAAACCTGTTATGACACTTTATTTACACCCAATAAAATTACAATCTTCTCTGCAGAGAGCTGTAAATAGCATATGAAGCATCGATGGAGAATCAGAATGGTGAGTTAACAATAGTACTAGACAGCACACCCTTCCCAGCTATCTGCTTACACTGTGACCTCAGACAGCTGATCTTTGGTGAGATTGAGTGGATGGTTCATTGTAGTTATACCAAACTCTTCAGGGTCTGTTTCTTCCCCTAGGTTGGCTCGGAGAATAGCATTGTTGGCAACGTTGATGAAGATAGCCATAGCATGCCAGCCTTTATTATTAAACCAAACCTAAAGAAATAAAAACAACGTTATAGTAATATATGTATGTATAACATAGTTGTATTTTCTGACCCCCTCCATAACAAATAATATATTATAAGCTACATCTTTGGCATGCTTATACAAAATCACTCTGTGCATAGATAAATAGAACATGGACACTAGAAATTTGGTATTATGAGTATTTCAAAAGCACTCCATTTTAAATTAAGAGAAAATATAATTGTACTGCAAGGATTTCCATGTCACTTGCATCCCTGCCACTTGCAGAAGAGGGAAAGGTTAAATTCTGTGTTTTTTTTTTTTGTTTTTTTTTTGTTTTTGGGGGGGGGGAGGGGTTGTAGAACTGAGATATCTTGTAGGATGTAAATTTCTGAGGTTACTCTCATGTTGTCTTTCAAAATCAATACCTACCTTCCCTAAATTCCAGATTCTGAGGGACAATCACAATTTGAGGGAAAATCGCAAGTTCGGCATGTTTGTTCCAGCTTGAGGAGAGTTGGGAGACATATCACTGGTGAGCAGGTGCAGTGTGCGCCAAAGATAAGTGTCCCTAATGTGTAGAAGTTCCAAGGTATCCTTTATTGGTGAAGAATAGGAGATGGCATAGTGCTAGACACACCTTCCGGGACGCCAAGATGGGAGATCAGGTATAGGTGTGACAATGGACTGCATGAGTGGAATAGCTGTGTTTACTGTGATGGTGTGACTGTGCCCTCCATAGGACTGAACACCAAAACTGGGCATAGCCTTGAACCCTCCAGAATCTACATCACCTCAGTACCTAGGCCCCTCCGATGTCTCGGTGGTCCTGCATGCACCTGGGACATGATCATACCCATTATAGCACGGTCACACATGTTTATAAACATACTATTCCAGTGTTAAACTGACCCCTTCCTGGTCCAAACGTAGGACACCGGCAACAGATAAACTTTTGTAGGTTTGATTTCCTGTGTGATTTTGTGTAGATGGATGCTGTTTTTCAAACCTACAGTATATTAATAATCTTTGCCCTAGTTTAGTGAAGCCCTTAATCCTGCTTTTAATAATTCATGGCAGATCCCAGAATTAACATATGGACTTTGCACCTTGATGTTGTTTTCAGTTTCCAAGTTTCTAAGAAAAGTCTGAAGTTCTTGTGATATGGACTTTGTAACGGAACCCTGCCAAAAAAAAAAAAAAAAGAATCATGACAAAGAATTTTGATAACGTGTTTGCTCCGTTTAACCACCATCTGCAGAATATACTCACTCCTGACACATTGGTTATGTGACCCAGGTGACTGAAAAATTCTGCAATGTCTTCTCCTTGTACCTCAAGAATGGGGAGCTTTGCTCCAACAGAAATACCACCATATCTGCAGGAAATAGAGAGAAAGAGAACAAATATTTACACTCCACACTATGAAGTATGCATTCAATCTGAAAGCAGTGGCTCCGAGAGGGTAAAAGGGGGGAGGAGGGTACGGATTACCCAAGCCCAAGCATGTCTATGGGGCCCAAGCTGCTAAGGGAGTTATGGCCTCTCTAGTACTGAGATGACGGCTTTAATTAGATTAAAGTGCATATCTGGTTAAGAGTGTTTCATCTACACTGAGTACGCTTAGATAGTATTACAGTGTGCACAAAGCCACATTACTGCTTCTAAAATCAGATTGTAAAATTACCAGAAGCTACTTATTAAGCAGCTAGTTCTTTATGGTTACCAGTAGAGGTCACTTTAATGCATTACATGTTATTAGCGCAGCACAACAACTGACAGTGCTACGAACGTGTTTGCTAAAGAACAGAGGTTGGATTTTACTTGTGGAAGTTTCTGGGTACTCATATTATTATCTGGCACTTACCTTTGTTCGTTGACCCAGTACTTGGTCTTCATACTAGAACAGAGCGATACACACATTTATTTTATTCACTCATTCAATTTATGAATCTGTACAAACAGTATTTCCAGTTGCTGTTATACCATATAGATTCTATATATTTTTAGACAGTGACTGATGTGTCCTTGGAATATCCTGTTATTAATTACTTACAAAAAGAAAGAAATGCATTTTGCATTATTGGCCTTTAATTGATACTGTTATTAGGCTTTCTCAAATGGTTTAAAGCTTAATATAGTTTAGGTTCCACATAGAGATGCTTGTATACAGTGCATGTTAGTGATTGATCAGTAGACTAGAACTAACTTTACAAGCATTGGTCATATGTATGCAAATTCATTCTATTTCCATCAGAACATTTCCTGAAACAACTACTGTCTTATCAGCCATGTACATAATGAAAGGAAATAATCAGCTCAACTCTACCCAAGGTCACATTTAAGATGGAATATATTAGTTTGTACAAACATTTGATAAAATCCCTGAGGTAATAACCGGCCAATAAGCATGTGTCCATTCCAGATAACTTTCTGTGGCAACATTCATGGTTGTGTAAATTATTAACTAAGAACACATATTATACACATTCACAAAAAAATGTCTGTACCAAATATTTGGTATAATTTACTAGACAGGTAACTGGATAATTTACTACAATAAGAAAGAACATTAATCTGTCAAAACGAATGTTCACTGCACCTGCTTCTTATCAGACTGGGGTAGGTTTTGAGGAGATAATCTGAAATATTTCGTCCTGTGAGGTCCTGGAGAATCTCAGAGCTTGGTTGGATCCTCTGAGAATATAAAACATACCAATAAATATTTATCCCTTGAACTAAATCGCATGGCATTTTCCGGCCATTTACTAATATGATTTACTGTATTAGTTGAAGATAGTGAGCCTGGCCAAAAGCACACGTAGCAGCATCTAATGGCGACTTTATGCAAATACCAATACAAACTCCTTCTCTTGTGTACATCTGTTCAGCTGAATGTGCAAGAATGCCGTGTGCTGCCACTGCACTCTGGATGCAGCACTCAGCATCAGTACTTAATCCTGCATGAGACTGCCCCCCTAGACTGTGAAACTAGCCAATGGGTGTCTGGTGGCAGGTTTATACAGGAAGGAGAAGCTGAGTGCTATGTCCTGAGTGCCAGTGGCGTAACAAGAAATTTTTCTCCCCCAAGCCAAAAAAATCCTTCGGCGCCCCCCCCCCCCCCCCCCATACCCCCCATAATTGTCACTAGTAAAGGGACAAATATGCGCGCGCCGCCAAAAAGGGTGTGTGGCTTCGTTGAAATGGGCGTGGCTTCGCGTAAAGGGGCGTGGCATTGCAGGAAAAGACTACCTTATACCCCAGTTTTGCAACCTGCACGCCCAGACGTTAGCCACCACAGGAAAGAAAAATAATCCTGATTCATGCCCCTTACATTATTTGTCATTTTTCCTCCTTATAGTAATGCCCAGTATACATTATGCCACATACTGCAATGGCCTTAGCCATTATTCCACACACAATAATGCACATGACACAATATGCACACACTGTAATGCCTGTGACACATTATGCCACACACCGTAATGCCTGTGACACATTATGACAGGAATCGCAATGCCCGTTATACATTATGCTACACACTGCAATGCCCCTGATACATTATAGCACATACAATGTCTGTGACACAGTATGACACACACCGCAATGACCCTGAAACATTATACCACATACCACAATGCCCGTGATATAGTATACAACACACCGTAATGCCTGACACATTATGACACACACCGCAATGTCCGTGATACATTATGCCACACACCGTAATGCCCATTACACATTAAGTTCTACAGTAAGGCTTCTAATTACTTTTAAATTACCTGCTCGTTGCCAGGGGTTTCATGCTCTTGGTTCCATGCACGGTGCCAGGGGTTTTCATGCTTAGGGTGTCATGCTCGTTGCCAGGGGTTTCATGCACTGGGTGTCATGCTCGTTGCCAGCGGTTTCATGCTCTTGGTTCCATGCACGGTGCCAGGGGTTTTCATGCTCAGGGTGTCATGCTCGTTGCCAGGGGTTTCATGCACTGGGTGTCAGGCTTGTTGCCAGGGGTTTCATGCACTGGGTGTCATGCTCGTTGCTAGGGGGTAGTGCTTGTTGCTAGGGCCGTGCTCCCAGTGCCACATATGCCCCCAGTGCCAGATATTCCCCATTAGTCCCAGGTATATGCCCCCAGTGCCAGATATTCCCCCACAGTGCCAGGTACATGCCCCCAGTGCCACATATACCCCCCCAGTGCCACATATGCCCCCTCAGTGCCACATATACCCCCCCAGTGCCACATATGCCCCCTCAGTGCCTGCTCCCCACAGTGCCAAATATTCCCCCACAGTGCCACATATGCCCCCTCAGTGCCTGCTCCCCCCAGTGCCAGATATTCCCCCCACAGTGCCAGGTATATGCCCCAGGTGCCAGATATTCCCCCACAGTGCCACACATGCCCCCTCAGTGCCTGCTCCCCCCAGTGCCAAATATTCCCCCACAGTGCCAGGTATATGCCCCCAGTGCCAGATATTCCCCCACAGTGCCAGGTATATGCCCCCAGTGCCAGATATTCCCCCACAGTGCCAGGTATATGCCCCCAGTGCCAGATATTCCCCCACAGTGCCAGGTATATGCCCCCAGTGCCAGATATTCCCCCACAGTGCCAGGTATATGCCCCCAGTGCCAGATATTCCCCTACAGTGCCAGGTATATGCCCCCAGTGCCAGATATTCCCCCACAGTGCCTGCTCCCCCACCCCCCGCTCCTTTGTGTTGGAGGGACACGGAGCGCATAGCGCGCCTCTCCTGTGTCCCTCCTGGCTCTCCAGCCGGTCTAATAAAGGAAGTGCCGGTTCGTGAGCCAATCAGAGCTCACGAACGACACTTCCTTTATTAGACCGGCCGGGGGAGAGCCAGGGAGGGACACAGGAGAGGCGCGCGATGTGCGCTCTGTGTCCCTCCTTACAGCAGCAGAGGGAAAGAGACCGCAGATTGACATGCGGACGCTCGTCCGCATGTCAATCTGTGCAAAGTCAGTGGCGCCCCCGCAGCCCCTCGCCCCCAAGCCACCGCGAGGACTGCGGGGGCAGTAGTTACGCCACTGCTGAGTGCAATCATAGCTTTGATACACACATCACTGCTGATGCCCGTGGTCAGGCAGCCATCACACATATTACATACAACATGAAAAGGTACAGTTTGTTTATAATCGAGATGTGTACGTTCAGCTATACCAAGATTTATTCGGATCTCAAAATGGCATCTAATTGGTTCTGCGGCTGTCACATATTATGGAAAACCAAGAAAAATCTGTATAAATCCAAACTTCCGCTAATTTTGCATTAAAAACCCGCACATCTTTAGTTTATATGTTATAACTATCCCCCCCATGCTATGTGTGTGGTTTGCGCTGCAGCACACATCAGCCACCACTTAGTAATATTAATTGTGTTATATGATTTTAAAATGGTTCCGTTTTTGTCCTAGCAATTGATTTTCAATAGCAAAATAACCAACTCCCTAATATCAAAGAAATCTTTACAGTTTTTTTAAAGAATAGGGCCCATCCTGCTTTACTTCAAACTTTTTCCTTGGTTGTATTGATGCAGTGTATATTTGCTGTAAGATCTGGTATTTTTTGTGGAGTGTAGCCTATAGATTATAATGGCTTAAGCCATCTTCAGATGGTGTTTGCTATCTGAGCCAAGCTCCAGAATATGAAGAATTTCAGAGCTTGGTAAATCCACCACGAAAGCTGTTTTTGCGGTCCAAAACAAGGGATTGCACAGGCTCCCTGTAGATACATTTATGGGATACTTATTATTTGCAGGTGTTTTCGGGGGATGTCCTACAAATATCAATTAATAGTTTTTTTCATGGCAGAGAATATAATTGCGCCAAGATCAACTCAAGACAATTTCAGTGCAAAAGTTGGATTCATTGAGTTCAACTGTCATTACTGTTGCCATCTAGAGTCCTCAATTGGTGATTTCTACTGTCAGGCACACTGCTCGTGGCTCCATGACACTCATTACCTTTCTGGAATAGTCACACCTTGAGGCTGGCGGGAGAGTGGACAGAGCCTTATCATAAGGAGGACTTCCAGATCCCCAGCATGTGAGGCATGCATTCACGGCATGTAAAGCAGTTTTTTTCATTTCGGTCCCCCCACATAATTGACTAAGACCTAACCAGACCTAGTAAACCTTGCTAGTTAGTGTGACTAACTAGCTGTGGATCCTCTCTCCTGGGAATTCCTCTTCCTGTGTACTGATTCCTGGCTTGTGTTTTCTGGTTACTCTCTCGGGATATCCCCTATAATGTTTACCTGCCTTGTGAACCAGATCTCTACTATGGCTACTGACCACACTCCTTCTTAACCCATTGGCTACCACTGATCTGCCTTTCTGTACCTGATCTCTGGAGATGCAGTCAAAATATCGGCAGAATGCTGACACATTACAGAATTTTCTCCCTACCCCACCCCGCCAACAGCCTTCTCCTCCCACACTTTAACCCTAACCTCCCACAACTGCTGCAGCCTAACCCTAACCCCAGATTTTTGACTAGACATTTTGGTGCCCTATTTCAGAAAGAGAATTGATAAGTACAGGGGTTGGGGTTTGGCACTAGGGGGAGGGATAGGGTTAGGCTAAGGGGGTGGTTAGGGTTAGGCTGTGGGGAGGGGGAGGTATTAAGCTGCTGGAGGAGTGGCGTTAGAATTAGGCTCAAAATATGTATCGGGATGTGTCAGGAATCTCCCGATTGCCTGGAATTTGGTACCCAACCCGATCTCTGCTTTACTGCTTTACTGACTGCATAGTTCACTAGTGTATCACACCTCTGGAACTGTCCTGACTATGCTATGTGCCTGACCCTCTTCCTACTATCACTATTTGCCTATACATGTGCCATAACTGGAACTGTTTAGATTATGCTCTCTTTCTACAGCTATATGAAAACTCTTTTGTACAACCGCATCTTCATCATCTGTGTTGCACCTTCCCTCTACCACATCCCAACTCCTGCTAGTGGGGTTCTTCCTGAAGCATTAACTAAAGTAACTAAACTACCATAATTACACTATAGGCTCAGCCAGCAATTCAAGTGCTAAACTACCATAATTACACTATAGGCTCAGCCAGCAATTCTAGTGCTAAACTACCATAATTACACTATAGGCTCAGCCAGCAATTCAAGTGCTGCAAGGGCAAGTGGCAGCTACTGTACATGAATGAGAACAGGTAAAATGCAAATAGGCAATGCAATTACAGGCTCCAGGAATGGCAGCACTATTAAGAGATGCCATATTGACAGCTGCAAAGGGGATCACCAGTCAGCGACAGGTTTGTGCAAAGGATCCTTTCGCACGGGTGTTCACCAAACGCACTACATCCACCTCCCCTCTCCTACAACACTTCACTGGCTCCCCTTCCCTTTCAGAATCAAATTCAAACATCTCACACTCACAAAGCCCTCACCCACTCCTCTCCCACTTACATCTCTGACCTTATCTCCCAGTACTCTCCCACCCGTCATCTTCGCTCTGCTAATGCACACTGACTCTCCTGTCTTCTGATTACTTCCTCCCACTCCTATCTCCAAGATTTTTCATGTGCTGCTCCCTTTCTCTGGAATTTTTTTAGCTGTCCCCCCTCAGACTCGCCACCTCTCTACAGAACTTCAAACGGGCTCTTAAGACCCATTTCTTTACCAAACCCAGCCAAATCTCATCCTAACCCCCTGTCCCATGCTCGGTCTACCCCATCTGTGTCACCCCTGTCTGTCTACCCCTCCCCTTTAGAATGTAAGCTCTCACGAGCAGGGCCCTCTTCCCTCATGTGCTTATCCTTTTCTTACTTTAATAATCCTCAACTGCCCAAATCTCGCAGTTTTTGGCCACCTGGAACTTATCTCTGTCATTTACTGGTGTAGTTATGCTTAGTTACCCTGTACTTGTCCTATATTGTCTTCAACTGAAAGTCACTGTTTTCCTGTTTTGATTATGTGCATATGTACTCTGTAATTGGGCGCTGCGGAACCCTTGTGGCGCCATATAAATAAAGGATGATAATAATAATAATAATAATAATAATAATAATAATAATAATACTAATACAGGTTGAGTATCCCATATCCAAATATTCCGAAATACGGAATATTCCGAAATACGGACTTTTTTGAGTGAGACTGAGATAGTGAAACCTTTGTTTTTTGATGGCTCAATGTACACAAACTTTGTTTAATACACACAGTTATTAAAAATATTGTATTAAATGACCTTCAGGCTGTGTGTATAAGGTGTATATGAAACATAAATGAATTGTGTGAATGTAGATACACTTTGTTCAATGCACAAAGTTACAAAAAATATTGGCTAAAATTACATTCCGGCTGTGTGTATAAGGTGTATATGTAACATAAATGCATTCTGTGCTTAGATTTAGGTCCCATCACCATGATATCTCATTATGGGATGCAATTATTCCAAAATACGGAAAAATCCGATATCCAAAATACCTCTGGTCCCAAGCATTTTGTATAAGGGATATTCAACCCGTAATACAATTTGGACATACAGTAACTACTACACCTGTACACCTGACATACATCTGCTGCAAATGCTACTGTTTTACAGCTGGATGCATTCAGACCAGCGTCAGACAAATATGCATGTAAAATTTACTTTTTCTTGCATGTGAGTTTTTCTATGTGCGTTTGTGGCACATGCATCCATCTTTATAAGAGCTCCCAAAGTTTGATATAAGGGATATATAGACATGTATGGTTTATGCATGGAAGCACAATAAACATGGAAATCTCTATGTACTGTATTCTTTTGTGAAGGAAAATCTATTCTGTGCCATCTGAGAAAAGTCAGCGCATTACCTGTGGTGGTGGGCGTCCCCCAGCCCCCTCTGGGCACTCTGGGAGCATGATCAGCTTACTCTTTGTACTACATATACATGACGGGGAGGGATTATCAGGAGTCCACTCATTAGATAGCAGTATGTTGATTACACTTGGAGACACAGAAGGGATGGTCCACTCATTTGATGTATTTGTACAAGTGAATTTTTTACTAGAAAAAAAAATGTACACATTGTAAATACATCAGTATTATTCTTTTATACTTGTTTTTAGCCTCTCTATAGGCCTAAAGGTGTATACACACTTGCCCAGAAAATGAGCGACGTCACTCATTTTCACCCTTCCTGAGAGACGTTGTTTACTTTTGTTTACAAGTGTGTGTATGCCACCACCACCAACAATGATCCTCAATTTGGACTGTCGTCCAAGAGCTGCCTGCACCGCCCAGCTGCTGCGTGACGACACTGAGTGATATGAACGTCATATCGCTCTGTGTGTATGCCCAGTCACCGACCGCCACGGCATAGGAGGGGAAACACTAGGCGACGTCGCTCATAGATCCCATCGCCTATTGTGTACCCACCTTAATAATATTCAACCAAACAAAAAAGAAAACACAAACACTCCTCCCCTCCCCCCATAAAATAATACTAACAGAAAGTTTTATAACTGACTGGTTATAGACTAATAAAGGTTTCCACCATGCTCTTCTTACCCATCCCAGCTAATAGTAACACTGGTGTAGATCTGACCACATACTGTGCTCCTACTGAATTTTACTGTGAATTCTTCCTATTTTGACATTAGCAGAGGAACAAACGGGTTGGGATCAGGCGACCGTCTGTCAGGATGCCAGCGGTCAGCATACTGATGGTGGGATCCCAGCCATCAGAATGCCGGCAGGGGGGGTGAGAGTAACAAAGCCCCTTTTGGGCTTGCTGCGCTCGCCACAGGTTCTATTCCCACTCTAGGGGTGTTGTGGACACCCACGAGTGGGAATAGTCCTGGGGTCCCTGCCGGCATTCTGGCATCTGGGATCATACATCCCGAACAAACTACTGCTTAGTAATTGATACAGGAATCCCTGATTATATTAACAACAGTTGTATTATCACTTACGACAAGGGCTGGTCTTTCATGCACCGGGTTCCAAAGCCTGGACTATTCAGGAATGCATCCGAAATGGGCACAACCTGCTCACTGCCAGGCTGCTCGTTACTAAAACAAAGGTGGCAGAAGAAAATGACAGTCATTTTCATTCCACAAACACTGTACATATTTTACTTCATTCTCCAGAACAGTTAATACATTATTATTTGTATAAATGTACTTGGCACAAAAATGTGTTGACCTGATCTTAAATTCCTTATATCAAACCAAGCTTTTCATTTAGTCTGGAATAACATCTCAGCAAACAATACCAGCATACACAGTATTTGGCAGGCTTTGAGCGGTGTTAAATTGTCCCTTGCATCACTGGGGTTCTAGACTTTCAGTGACAACCTACGTCCATGTATACGGGCTGTAGAATTGTGTTTTGTCTGTTATCATGACCAATCAATCAGTTTGTGAGATATATGTGGGACTTCTCTATCACAGCTTGCGTCCCTCCTGTCTCTGTCTCTATCACAGTCCCTTCTTTTTACTTGTTATGCTATAATTTTTTATATATTTTATTGTATTTAAGCCATTAATCTGTTTCTAAAAACAAAGAAAAAACAATTAACTGCTACACAGCGCCTCAAAGGTTAACAATAATAATGGTTTTAAATTCCCCTAATAAATTGCGCTGCCATGAAACACTGTGTAAGTGTTTAAGAAATAAGTAATTAAAAAATGAAAAACGGCTGCGCAGTATAGCAGGGAAAAATACAGAGATGAGAGCCGACGTGTAAAAGTAAAAAGATTTATTTAACAATGAAATTATCACACTTAATTAAAATGGATTAATGGAATTTAATAGTACCGTAAAATTGAATAATTAAACCACCTTGGTGATATAATTATAACAAGCCAGGAAGGTAACTCTGTCAACAATGAAGAAACAGTGTGTCCAATTTATGTCTCCATAAAATAGTATCCACAGTCACAAAGATCAGGCACGAATCAGTTGTCCACTGGTTTGCAACATGCAGTGGTAACAGTCCTGGGATTTCAATGGGCTTGCCATTATTAAGCTCAATAGATAAAGCAAATAAAGATACCTCTCTGGTGGGCTGGTCTAACCGAGCGTCCTCGGTTATGGTGTCCTGCAGTGCCCACTGATGCTATGCAGCGGAGGGAGTTTTGAAGTGCCTCAAAGCGGATGTGACTGGCTATTAGCGGCGTACTGGAAGACGGCAGCCTGCAGGAATAGGAGAGCCGATGTGGATCACACTGGAGTGGTGCAGATTGCTTCTGTGGCAGATACCTGGTCCAAGGTGTGCATAAAGGCATTACACCTTTGATAAAGTCACGTGGAGCGTGACAAAACGCGTTAGGACCCCGCCTTTATGTACACCTTGGACCAGGTATCTGCCACAGAAGCAATCTCCCCCACTCCAGTGTGATCCACATGACCATAACCGAGGACGCTCGGTTAGACCAGCCCACCAGAGAGGTATCTTTATTTGGTTTATCTATTGAGCTTAATAACAGCAAGCCCATTGAAATCCCGGGACTGTTACCACTGCATGTTGCAAACCAGTGGACAAATGATTCGTGCCTGATCTTTGTGACTGTGGATACTATTTTATGTGCTGCCGCCTCACCCCCTAGGAGTGCTAGGGGTGTCTAACCCCCACAGAGTTTGTTCCCAGATTGTAAGTCAGACGTGTACCAAGTTTGGTGTAAATTGCTCCAGGCTTTCCACAGTTTTGCTGTCTGCTGACATACTCTGTGCTGCTGTCTCCCCCCTAGGGGTGCTAGGGATTTTTTAAATTGTTTTAATACGCTCGTATGTAAAATTTCATGATCTTCGCTTGCAAACTGTGGATTTGTATAGAAAGACAGAAGGACAGATTTTCATTTTTATATATTAACAGAGGCATCCTGACAGTCTGAATCCCGACGGATCTCAATAAGTATTTTAACCTTATTCATCCCCTCCCGCAGCCTAACCCTACCTGTCCCCTCCTGCAGCCTAGCCTTACCCCCTCCCGCAGCCTAACTCTACCTATCCCCACCTGCAGCCTAGCATTACCCCTCCCGCAGCCTAACCCTACCTGTCCCCTCCCGCAGCCTAGCCTTACCCCTCCCGCTGCCTAATCCTACCTGTCCCCTCCCACAGACTTACCCTAAACTCAATACTTACCAGCAGGATTCTGACCTTCATGATTTTGCTGTCAGTATTCTTACTGTCGGGATACTGACTGCATTGCGGTATTAGTTAGAAGTTAATGTAATCCACTTTTGAAGCACCTAAGTGTTCACCTTGTATTGTTGTAAGCCATGTACTGTATACTGTATATCAGGTTTTCCCAGACTCGGTCCTCAAGGCACCCCAACTGTGCAGGTTTAAAGGATATCTAAGCTAGTACACAGCTGGTATAATCAAATTGACTGCAGAACTAATTAAGTCACCTGGCTTAAGAATGGATATCCTTAAAACCTGGACTATGGTCCTCATTCCGAGTTGTTCGCTCGTTAGTGGTTTTCGCAACGGAGCGATTTGTCGCAAACTGCGCATGCGCAATGTTCGCAGTGCATCTGCGCCAAGTAAATTTGCCAAAAAGTTAGGTATTTTACTCACGGCTTAACGAATAAATTTCTTCGTTCTGGTGATCGGAGTGTGATTGACAGGAAGTGGGTGTTTCTGGGTGGAAACTGGACGTTTTATGGGTGTGTGCGGAAAAACGCTGCCGTTTCTGGGAAAAACGCGGGAGTGGCTGGAGAAACGGGGGAGTGTCTGGGCGAACGCTGGGTGTGTTTGTGACGTCAAACCAGGAACGAAACTGACTGAACTGATCGCAGTGGCAGAGTAAGTCCCGAGCTACTCAGAAACTGCAAAGAAATTTCTATTTGCAATTATGCAAATCTTTCGTTCGCAATTCTGCAAAACTAAGATTCACTCCCAGTAGGCGGCGGCTTAGCGTGTGCAAAGCTGCTAAAAGCAGCTAGTGAGCGAACAACTCGGAATGAGGGCCTATATACAAAAAAATCAAATGTATAATTGCGCATACACCTGTTACCGTGAATACATATAAAAGTTCGCTCTTAGCGTAAAACTCCTGAATGATGTAATAATCAGCCTTCCTTTTCAGAAGGGGAGGTATAGGGGCCCATTTATTAACATTATTTTTACTAAAATAATGTGAAAAAGGGTGTTTTCACACCCGTTTCACATTATTTTAGTATCACTCCAATGTATTAAGGGGCATTTGGGCATCATGAAAAACTGCTCCAAATCCTTTAATTCACTTTTTTTTTGTAATCCACATTGCATTCCCCATACTTATAATGGGAAACGTGATGTGGCCAAATTTACTTACATTTTTTTTTTAAAATACTGCAGTATGCCCTGTGATAAGCTGGCGAGATCACAGGGCAGCACTGCAGAGCCGACCCTAGGCATAGGCAAACTAGGCAATTCCCTAGGTCATATGGTATGCCTAGGGGCACAAGCAGCTTCTGTTGATTAAAATGATATGCGGCATGCCTATATTCTGTGTGTAGCATTTTGTATGCAGATACAGCCACAGTCGCACACAGTATATAGGCATGCCGCATATAATTTTAATCAGCAGAAGCTGCGTGTGCATCCTAGCCCCAAAGCAATGCAGAGCTGCCAGTTGACTCACGCCAGGTACTATATGTGTCATTATGTGTATAAGGGCATTAATAATGTGTAACATATGTGTAAGGGGCACTATGTGTGTCATTATGTGTATAAGGGCACTAATAATGTGAGGCATATGTTTAAGGGACATTATCATTATGTGTATAAGGGCATTAACAATGTGCAGCATATGTGTAAGGAAAATGATGTGTATAAGGGCATTAATAAGGGTTGGCATAATGTGTAAGGTGCATTATGTTTAGAAGGACATTAATAATGTGTGTTATATGTGTAAGGGGCATTACTGTTTGGTAGTATGTGTATAAATGCATTACCAATGTGTGGCATTATGTGTATAAGGTGCTCTACTGTGTGGCGTAACGTATAGAAAGGGCACTACTGTGTGGTCTAATGTGAATAAAGAGCAATATGGTGTGGTGTAATGTGAATAAGGAGCAATATAGTGTGGTGTAATGTGAATAAAGAGCAATATGTTGTGGTGTAATGTGAATAAGGAGCAATTCAGTATGATGTTATGTGAAGGAGGGGCACTACTGTGAGGAGTAACATATATAAGGTAAAGTGGTACTACTGTGTGATGTAATGTGAATAAGAGACACTATTGCATTATAATTTATGAATAAAGGTACACTACTGTGAGGCATAAGTTGAATTGGGGGTACTGTTGTGTGGCCATGCCCCTTGCCAGCAAAAACACATACCTTTTTGGGCTGTGTGCTGAATGTGCACACTGTTCTTATTCAAATTACAGGGGGTAGAAAAAAAAAAAAAAAAAAGGACTGCTATGGGTGGGGGGTGATGGTGCTGGGAAAGGGGTGCAGAGTCAGAGGTGGAACTAGCGGTGGTGCTAGGGGGCACCAGCCAAAATCTTGCCTGGGGCATCATATTGGTTAGGGCCGGCTCTGCAGCACTGCGATAGGCAGCCATCCAGCTTTCTTTGCCCCTGGCAGAGAAAGCTGTGCAGGGACCCGGCTCCAGTGATCAGCTCTGTGTGTCTGTTGGACACAGAAGCTGATCAATGTGTAAAAAGAACAAAAATAAAGTAAAAAAAAACAAAACATACTCACCTGCCCAGGGAGCCGGTGTCCGCTGCTCCGGTGTGCGCTACCAGGCGCCGGGTCCCCCATATGCTGCGCTGTGACCCTGGTGCAGTAAAGTGTCACTGAAAAGCGGCAGTGCACTTTGCAGCTCCAGGGGTCACCACAACACACAGGATCCGGAGGCCGGCAGCTCAGCAGGAGCATCGTGGACTGGCTCCCTGGACTGGTAAGTATAAAATCCTGCAGGGGAGGTCCGCGGCGCAGGGGGGGTAGTCACGATGGGGGGGGTGTCAACCGGGAGGCGGCGGGTAGCGGCGAAGTTGGCAGGGGTGGTGCATGCACAGCAGGACATCAAGGTATTTCTTATGAAAAATACTCCGATGATGCTGCGGAGTGCCATCGCAGGGACAGAGCTTGCTTGCAAGCTCTGTCCCTGCATGCGATAATTGATACATCCCTGTGATGTAATCAATTATCGCAGTGCGAGTTTGGGTGATTTTATCAAATGTTATCCGCATCCTTGGTGGTAAACAGGCCCCATAGTCACAATGCAAAAGTCCTTTTTGTTCAGTTTTGAAGCAGAATCAGAATGAATCTCTCAACTTGAATTCAACCAGATGAGATATGATATAAATGAACTGACAAAGAAGAAGAAACACAATAACAATTTGAGAGATTCAGTCCGATTCTGGTTCAAAACTGAACAAAAAGGACTGTTGCATTGTGACTATGGGGGTAATTCAGAGTTTATTGCAGCAGCAAATTTGTTAGCAGATGGGCAAAACCATGTGCACAGCAGGGGAGGCAGATATAACATGTGCAGAGAGAGTTAGATTTGGGTGGGTTATTTTGTTTCTGTGCAGGGTAAATACTGGCTGCTTTATTTTTACACTGCAATTTAGTTTGCAGATTGAACACACCACACCCAAATCTAACTCTCTCTGCACATGTTATATCTGCCTCCCCTGCAGTGCACATGGTTTTGCCCAACTGCTAACAAAGGCCCTCATTCCGAGTTGATCGGTCGCAAGGCGAATTTAGCAGAGTTACACACGCTAAGCCGCCGCCTACTGGGAGTGAATCTTAGCTTCTTAAAATTGCGACCGATGTATTCGCAATAATGCGATTACTAACTACTTAGCAGTTTCAGAGTAGCTCCAGACTTACTCTGCCTGTGCGATCAGTTCAGTGCTTGTCGTTCCTGGTTGACGTCACAAACACACCCAGCGTTCGCCCAGGCACTCCCACCGTTTCTCCGGCCACTCCTGCGTTTTTCCCGGAAACGGTAGCGTTTTCAGCCACACGCCCCTGAAACGCCGTGTTTCCGCCCAGTAACACCCATTTCCTGTCAATCACATTACGATCGCCGGAGCGAAGAAAAAGCCGTGAGTAAAAATACTTTCTCCATAGTAAAGTTACTTGGCGCAGTCGCAGTGCGAACATTGCGCATGCGTACTAGGCGGATTTTCACTGCGATGCGATGAAAAATACCGAGCGAACAACTCGGAATGAGGGCCAAAGTTCCTGCTGCGATCAACTCAGAATTACCCCCATGTGCACTGCAGGGAAGGGGGCAGATATAACATTTGCAGAGAGAGTTAGATTAAGCTGGACTGTGGGTGTGATGTTTTAGGGGCATATTACACCCCTGTTTCTCATCACACTGGGTTGAACTCAGCACTCCAGCATGCATACGCCTTCCATTCACCCCTGCTCTGCAAAACTTTAAGAACATTGGGGGTAATTCCAAGTTGATCGCAGCAGGACTTTTGTTAGCAATTGGGCAAAACCATGTGCACTGCAGGGGAGGCAGATTTAACATGTGCAGAGAGAGTTCGATTTGGGTGTGGTGTGTTCAATTTGCAATCTAATTTGCAGTGTAAAAATAAAGCAGCCAGTATTTACCCTGCACAGAAACAAAATAACCCACCCAAATCTAACTCTCTCTGCACATGTTATATCTGCCTCCCCTGCAGTGCACATGGTTTTGCCCAATTGCTAACAAAAGTCCTGCTGCGATCAACTTGGAATTACCCCCATTGAGCACACATTGGTCGCACCATCAGGGGAAAACCATGTTGTACTGTAGGTGGGGCAGATGTATCGTGCAGAGAGATTTAGATTTGGGTGGGTTATATTGTTTTTGTGCAGGGTAAATACTGTCTGCTTTATTTTTACACTGCAATTTAGATTTCAGTTTGAACACACCCCCACCCAAATCTAAATCTCTCTGCGCATGTTACATCTGCCCCACCTGCACTGCACATGGCTTTGCCCAGTTGTGTACTTTTTTATGGCAAATGGACTAACCCTAAATTGTGGATCTCAGTTACAGTTTGATGCATTTTGCACTGTGAACATAGTATGTATATGTAGTATAGGCATGCAATTCATTAGTAGTTACAGTGCAAGGTGCATCTATAAATAATATAATAATGTATTGAAATGTCATATGGACAAGAGATAATTGCATTTTGACAGTATTACTAATCAATATGAAAGTCACGTTTTCCATCTAAAATGTATTTTAATTAATTAAGACCCCGAGCCCCCTCCCCACATACATTGTTTACTGCTTTAAAAATGAAATGAGTCTTCTTTCCAGCAATATTCCATATGGAAATGACAAATAAGTAATGCACGCAGGAGTTGTATGTGGGGATGCATCAACACCTAATTATGTTGCATATCTAGGGGACATGCCATTGTACTCAATAATGCTTTTGTAAGTCTTACATACACACACATGGGGGGTAGCCAATTAGCCGCGATGATATTGCGGGAACGAATCATCGCAGCAGTGGCCGCACTTTACGGTGGACCGAACTCGCTCAAAAGTGTTCGCTGCCCCATAGTGTATAGAGCAATTTTGTGCAAATTCAGGCAGAATCCAGGCTGCGAAGGGTGTGAGATTGGGTGCCATTGACGGCACTTAAATGCAGCCGCAACGGCACTTCACACCCTTCGCAGCTAGTTGGATTGACCCCATAAACTTACATGAGCCAAACTCTACATTAGGCCTTGTATGAGTCTACTGCACTCATCCTGTGATATCATCAGACTCACTTGGAAGAAGACCAAAGACAATAAACAGCCTAATCCAGTTGTCTATTTATGAGCCCTGAGGATCACTTCTGTCCCTCTGGCCACCTGTTGGTACCACTGATACAGGACTGTGATATAAGGCAAATAATAACTAGTCTACGTGTTCCTCTAACCTGAAGAACATAAACTGTTGTCCGTAGATCCATGGATGAAGTGTTAGGCTGGGGTATTCTCCAAAAGGAGGGACAATGAGAGTAAAGACTAAGGCCAGCAGAACAAAGCTGGCAGGAAGCACAATCTGCAGAGAGGTAAAGGCAGCAAGAACAAGAGATGAGTAAGAGATAGCTGTATACTGCAAAGACATCTGAAACATTACAATCAATACACGGAGATGTCCAGTTGGTGGCTCAATAAGAAGTCTTTATAATACTGCTCAAAGAAGGACCGTTTAGTCTGTTTACATTATATTTATTTTTTTACTGACGTATAAAGAATGGTCAATCGATGTCCCCCCTGACACATGGTGTTTAGTGTGCAGCAGAAGACTAAAGCAAGTATAAGCATGACAAATTATGTTTCCAATGCTCTTACTGGACATAGCACTCTCTCCATTGCCCGAACACACATTAATTAGAAAGTCCTTCAGTGGGTAGACTGTGTGTTATTGCTAAGCCATGAATGACATTACCTGAGCCAGGAAATCTTTGTGACTTCGAGTAGCATGCTGGAAGCGTTTCATGATAAGTGCTTTAAACTGCTGCTGCAGAAGATCAGTGCCTTTTATCTGCCGAGATCCCTTCCCCTCAGTTTCAGGTTGCTCCTTGCAGGCGTCTGGTGGAACATTTTCAGCCGGATCTCTCTGAGACTCTTTCCTGATTGCTGGTTGTTGATCTGAGACTGTGGATCAACAGTAACGCAACAAAAGGTAAACTGTGTACCCACAGTTTAAGCCACTAGAACGTTAGCAAGCTCAGATATTTGGCTGCAGCACACATAAAGCTCACTAAATAAAAGCATCACCTGACGCAATCATAGCAACAGCAGACAGCTTGCATCTTATGTATATAAATGTACTCTAGTACAACACTGTGTAAAAGTTGCTGGTTGTCTACATCATCCTCATTGTTCTAAAGGTGCCTACACACTACATGATGTGCTCCATGAGCGACATTGCCTAAAGTGCCCTCCTCACGGCTCGGGCCGCCCAATGTGTGCATACAAACTGTGCAATATCGCATAGTAACGTCATGCCGCGGCTAGGTCGTGCATGCAGCTTTGGTTGATAAGTTCAAATTGAGCTGCATTCATGGCCGACACGAGGGTTGTTAACGACCTGCATCGGCCGTCGTCATCAGCATACACACTGGGCGATATAGTAAGCGATATCGCTCAGGAAGGTAAAAATTAGCTATATTACTTACTATATAGCCTAATGTGTATGGGCCTAAAGACAGCTCAAGAAAGAATAAACAGGTTTCTAGATTTGTGAGTTAAAAAAAAAAAAAAATGAAAGGTACATTAGAAAATATGGGACTTAGTTAGTAGTATTTAA
Organism: Pseudophryne corroboree; assembly: GCF_028390025.1. NCBI lineage: Eukaryota > Metazoa > Chordata > Amphibia > Anura > Myobatrachidae > Pseudophryne > Pseudophryne corroboree. The sequence goes on along the minus strand of NC_086452.1, from coordinate 152,949,807 downwards.
ATCGAATTGAAAGTTTCGCCATTCCACATTGTCCTACTCAGTGATTCTCAGCTCCAGTTCTCATTCTCAAGTACCTCAACAGGTCATGATTTCTGAAATCTCTTTAATTACACACAAGTGAGTAAATCTATTTACTGAGTCAGTAACTATACCACCTGTTTCTACAGATGGAAATCCTGAAAACATGACCTGTTGAGTGTACTTCAGGACAGGATCTAAGAACTACTGCCCTACATTATTACTATAAGTTAAGACTAAAGCACTTGACCTTGCACATGAACCTTTGATTGGGCATTTTTTCAGTAGAGTTTTCCTCGTAGCCTATTAAGCTGTGAGGAAAAGTACACCCTCTGGCACTCACGTGCAGGATAAATCACTGGTGATTGAATCACAATGCCCCTGTAACCCCCATGGCTAATTAAATATGCCCATAATTTTTGCAATATTCCAACTCCTATCGTAGTCAACAGAGCCGGCCCTAACCAATATGTTGCCCTAGGCAAGATTTTGGCTGGTGCCCCTTAGCACCGCCGCTAGTTCTACCTCTGACCCTGCACCCCTTACCCAGCATCATCACCCCTCACCCACAACAGTGCTCATTTTAGTGTTCCTACCCCCTATATTTTAAATAGGAACAGTGTGCACATTTGGCACACAGTCCAAAAAGGGTTGTGTTCTTGCTGGGAAGGGGCATGGCCACACAATAGTACCCCCAATTCAAATTACGCCACACAGTAGTGCAACTTTATTAACATTTTATCATGCGATAGTGTCCCTAATTCATGTTACATCACACAGTAGTACCACTTTACCTTATAAACGTTACTCCTCACAGTAATGCCTCTTATCCCCATTTCATCACACTGAATAGCTCCTTATTCACTTTACATCACACTGAATTGCTCCTTATTCACATTACACCACACAGTAGTGCCCTTTCTATACGTTACTCCACACAGTAGAGCACCTTATACACATAATGGCACACATTAGTAATGCATTTATACACATAATACCACACAGTAATGCCCTTTACACATATGCCACACATTATTAATGTCCTTAGAAACATAATGCCCCTTACACATTATGCCAGCCTTTATTAATGTCCTTATACACATAAAGTCCCTTACACATATGCCACACATTATTAATGCATTTTTACACATGACACACATAATTCCCCTTACACATATGCCGAACACTACTGCACAACCAACCCACCTGCACACAGCACTCACATGACCGCTAACACTGTGACCTCTGACTCTGCTTGGATACATCTTGCCTCAATATGCCATGCAGCAGGAGATGACTGGCGTGAGTCAGCTGGCAGCTGTGCTAACGTCGGGCGCCTTTTTTTGATGAAAATGAGTCTTATTTGCATTAGTATGTGGCTAAGATGCACAAGCAGCTTCTGCTGATCAAAATGATATGAGGCATGCCTATATTCTGTGTGCGACTGTGACTGTATCTGCATATGAAATGCTACGTTACAGTAATTTCCAGGAATACACTGTAACGTAGCATTTCATATGCAGATACAGCCACAGTCACAAACAGAATATAGGCATGCTGCATATAATTTTAATCAGCAGAAGCTGCTTGTGCCCCTAGGCATTTGTCTAGTTTGCCTATGCCTAGGACCGGCTCTGGTAGTCCATAAGATACCTGGAACTGAAGATCACTGATCACAGTCCAGCGGATTATGAGACTTGTATTTCATCAGTAGTTGGAGCACTAATGTTTAACAGATCTACATGGAAAGCGAGCTATTGCATCTAATTACAGGCATTACAGAGCCAATAATGCAGTAACTCAGCAGTAAATATCTCCTTCCAATGACATGCTGCATGCTACAGGAAACAGGCAGGAGAAGCATAAGCAGCAACTACTCCTGGAAATGCTTAGCCAGAACTGTACGTCAGGTAAAAGATAACGATGGGTACACTGAGGAATGTTCAGCTTCTTACTAGTAATTTTATGGGAATACTTGTATAATAAAATATTAACATTTGCCAATAAGGGACATAATTAGTTAGTTGATGTACATGCTGTCGACGGTATGTCGACAGCATAATATCAACATGAAAATGCTGACACTGTTGTATTGTTATTTAAAGCATTGTAAGGGTGTTGGCATGATCATTTTAAACGTGTACAGCAAAACATCATGTTGCATACAGTTGAGAAGTTACTTGATGGGGTCTGTATGTAAAAGTGTAGATGTACCTGAATATACAGTTACTGATGAAGTGGAGCAATTCAGCAAAACATGTAAGTCTGCTTACATTCAGTGACCTTGCACAAAATTGGGGGTAAAACCCTCTTTTATTTCTACCATTTGGACTCCCAATATACTAAAATTTTCATTTTACTTGGGACTCGACTGCTGACCAGTGGGGAGCCATTGGTATGACCCTGTGACTTTGGAATCTGGGGTGGAGCCAGGGATGTGGTCAAGGCAGCCTGCAGAAAGGATGCCAGTAGAGAATACCACTACAGCAGAATGCTGTGTGCTTCCAGGGTAAGTGATGTGCAGCTCATGGGAGGAGGCTACAAGACCCCAAGACAGATGCGGGCAGCAGCTTATGGCTGATGGGGGGGCCTCAATGGGTGCAAGGGACACATCCTTTTTTTCCTCCATAATCTGCACATGCCTCACATGTCAGATCTGGTGCATTACATTTCATAAAGGGAAACTTGGCAACAAATGTATGTATGTCAGTGGGGCATGCTCATATCTTATTGACGCAACGTCCTATTTTCAGGCTGTATAAGCGCTAGATTCCTGGCACACAAGCACTGCTTAGCTCCCTGTATGCTGCTGACAGTGTTCTTGTGGGTCAGGACATTAGTGCTTAGATCTACTGCCCCAATGTTAGTTATTACCTTGCAGGGGGTTGGGTAAGCGTGACCAGCCATCAGGAGACCGCCGGTCAGCGTACCTCTGCTGAGATCCCAGTAGCGGAATGCGGGCGGGGGAGCCAAGCGTAACAAGCCCCTTGCGGGCTCGGTGCTGTGGTCGCCATGGGTTCTATTCCCACGGGTGGGAATAGTCCCTGTTGGTCGGCATGCCGACCGTTGGGATTGTCAGGTGGTGGGATCTAGGGGGAGGTGTTGTGCCCGCCGGTCACATAAGTACATCCCCTTGTAGATACCAGTAAAGAAGGGTAACGTAAGAATGGTACAATGGAAAAGCTTCTTAGCTACTGGCAATAGAGATAAGAACTTAAATATTTAGTCTGACAAACATTCAGGAAAAGGTCAAGTTCATATAACCAGTTAATTGTTGACTGAGGTAAGCAGTGTTGCTGACATTCCGATCAGTTTACCCATCTTTATTATGCCTGAGTCACCTTTATTATTGATATTGACAACTGTTGACTTAGTATCCACTGCTAGACTGGTTCTGGATTTCCTCTGTTGTAACATCCACTCCTCTGTTATACAGATCAGCCAAGAGAAAAATAAAAATACAGCAATTTATCAGCCGTAAAAGGGGCAAAATACTCACAGCGTAGGGCAGTGACTGAGGAACATCTGCTGAAAAGTATGTGCCCTGGGATTTGAACACTTATAATAATAATAATTACGGTGATAAAACATGTTTTCAAGGTATCTTAAGTTAGGTTACCCATATTCAGGGAGGGGTTGCATGAGAAGGGAGTGCCCATGTGCAGCCCCCATGCCCTTCTCCCACTCTCTGGTGCATTTCCCCAGTAGAGTCTGGCCCTGTGCCAAAGTCTGCTGTGCATGCACTGATCTCTGGGAAAATGGCACAGGCTTCATTTCCCAAGTGATTTCTGTAGTGTGTATATGCTGAACTCCAGTAAAATGGCTCCTTCACCACGTTCACAGTGATATCTGTGACCCAGACTGAGAGGTAAGTATTGTGAATCGGTCCAAGAACTGAGGGGCCCATGTGCACCATACACCCTGAACCCATTATAGATATGTCCATGCCTACATTATTAGTTTGGAAAATTAATTGTGATGCCTCCTAATTATTAGAGAAAGACACATTTCTTTATACTAAAATAATGCAATGTGCTTTTTCCAGTCCCAGGCACGTCAGTGATATGAATTTGGTTGCTACTGTAGATTATACTGTATATACTGTACTGTAGGATTGCCAGATTAGGTAAAAAGTTATTGAGCCTACAGTATGTAATAAACGTTAATTTGCTGAAAGTCCAGTTATAGGCCCTCATTCCGAGTTGTTCGCTCGGTATTTTTCATCGCATCGCAATGAAAATCCGCTTAGTACGCATGCGCAATGTTCGCACTGCGACTGCGCCAAGTAACTTTGCTATGTAGAAAGTAATTTTACTCACGGCTTTTTCATCGCTCCGGCGAACGTAATGTGATTGACAGGAAATGGGTGTTACTGGGCGGAAACACGGCGTTTCAGGGGCGTGTGGCTGAAAACGCTACCGTTTCCGGAAAAAACGCAGGAGTGGCCGGAGAAACGGTGGGAGTGCCTGGGCGAACGCTGGGTGTGTTTGTGACGTCAACCAGGAACGACAAGCACTGAACTGATCGCACAGGCAGAGTAAGTCTGAAGCTACTCTGAAACTGCTAAGTAGTTAGTAATCGCAATATTGCGAATACATCGGTCGCAATTTTAAGAAGCTAAGATTCACTCCCAGTAGGCGGCGGCTTAGCGTGTGTAACTCTGCTAAATTCGCCTTGCGACCGATCAACTCGGAATGAGGGCCATAGAGTGCTGCTCTATGGAATAGTGATACGTACATTCTCAGGTAGTAAATTAATGGGTGCCTTGGATTTTATTTACTACCAAAGTGCAAAAATGCATTAACCAAAAGCAAGCAATCAGATATTTGCTATAATTTATCTGAGATGTACTAAACTGATAAAAGTAGTGCCTTTGTTGCTACAGGAAACTACAAATTTATATTTTGTAAAGAAAACTCTGACATTGTATAGTAATGTGGTTGGTTTTAGATGTACGATGGTTTGTGAATAAGACCCATAGGCAAATGCGGCGGGGGGTTCCAGTTGCCCGCAAACCTCCCTCCAAACCAGATTCTCAAATCATGACCACAATAGCTATATTGTATAATACAATGTTCCTAGAGTTGAGGCCACAACATGCAATGTAAGGGATGGTACAGAGCTGCTGAACATTCCCAGATACAGCAGCTTTTCTTACTATGCATGTTGTGTGTGTGTGGAATTGATCACTCCTGTAGCGCACCAGACCAAACTGCCCCTCCATGGGATGACCACAATCTAAAATTAAGCATCTAGGAACCCCCTCTAAAAATCCTGCATTTGCCCCTGAGACCCTGGAAAAATTAAAAGTCATGATAAACCTAAAGGGATTTTAGATTTCTAAAGGACCAATCTAATGATTTAATATAGGAGTTATGAGGAGTTCTCAGAAATCTGTGGTAATACTTGCCAAATTATAGGGAAGGAGTCAGTACCTGGAGTTTCTGTTCCGGTCACTGAATCAGCTGTAACTTTTAAAAAGATCTGCAGAGATAATGTTTAAAAGAAAATGTGTGTGTCACATGGGTATAAAACACAATAAAAGGGGAAACCGTGTGGAATATGCACAAGAAAAATGAAAATATAGTATAGTCCAAGAACCAGCCAATAAAGTATTAGATATATAGGCTATAATATAATAATAGCTATACAGACTATAATAACCGCTGCTGTAGCGCTGCTCTCCCCCGTCTGCCCGTGCCTCCCCCCCCCCCGTCTCTCTGCCTCTCCCAGTCCCTCCTCTCCCCGTCCCCGCATCACAGCCGCCGCTCACGGCAGCGTCCACCCAGCTCCAGCAAGCGACGTCTCGCTTGCTGGAGCCAGGTGGACGCTGCTGTGAGCGGCGGCTGTGACATCCTCCGGCGCTGCTCTACCCGTCTGGCTGTCCGCGGCTCTCGCCGTCTCTGCTCCCGCATATCACTTCGTCTTTTTTTAAAGTCGAATTGAGATGGTCGAAAAGGGGGCCAAAACCTGTCCGTTTTGGCCCCGTTTTCGACATAAGCACGCGGATCGGCAGCTATCCCGCCGATCCACGTGCTTTTCAACAAGTCAAATTCCTCGACTTGTCAAATAATTTGGGGTTAGATTGAATAGGTCGGAACCCCTTCCGACCTAAAAAAGTCGAAAACTGATGTCTTTTCGACAGACGGCAGCTTTCGACTTCAATTGAATATACCCCGGTATATGGTGAACATCAGAATGCACCAAATAAAACAGTATGTTAAAGTTAATGCTTACTTCTCCTTCAGGTCAAGTTTGGATTCCTAATTGGGCATTACATGTTTTTAATCACTGATAGACAATTATGAAACGGAGAGAGTCTAAAAATGAAACAGGAAGTTGCAATATTGCTCCACAGATGATCAAAAAACTAAGACCAGGCCACTGTGTGGTGGAGATCCAACTGCCACGTGAGCACTAGGTAAGGGAAGCGGTTACCATACCGCTAGTCGGGATCTCGAACATCATAATGCAGACGTTGAAATCCCGGCTATCGGTGAAAAACCGCAGCTGGAATCCCAGCGACACCCATAGAAGGAGAATAAATCCTGTGGCAAGTGCAGAGAGCCACCGTGCCCACAGAGTGGCGAGCGCAGCAAGCCTGCAAGGGGCTTGCTAGCACTCGCCCCCCCCCCCCACCTGCCGGTATACTGACGGCCGGGATACGTTTACTTTATATCTGTGTATATTTCTGTGTATCTCTACTTTATATCTGTGTATATTTCTGTGTATCTCTACTTTATATCTGTGTATCTTTACTTTATATCTGTGTATATTTCTGTGTATCTCTACTTTATATCTGTGTATATTTCTGTGTATCTCTACTTTATATCTGTGTATATTTCTGTGTATCTCTACTTTATATCTGTGTATATTTCTGTGTATCTCTACTTTATATCTGTGTATATTTCTGTGTATCTCTACTTTATATCTGTGTATATTTCTGTGTATCTCTACTTTATATCTGTGTATCTCTACTTTATATCTGTGTATATTTCTGTGTATCTCTACTTTATATCTGTGTATATTTCTGTGTATCTCTACTTTATATCTGTGTATAATTTTGTGTATCTCTACTTTATATCTGTGTATATATCTGTGTATCTCTACTTTATATCTGTGTATATTTTCTGTGTATCTCTACTTTATATCTGTGTATAATTTTGTGTATCTCTACTTTATATCTGTGTATCTCTACTTTATGTCTGTATATATTTATGGGTATGTCTACTTTATGTCTGTGTATATCTATATGTATTTATGTGTATCTCTATTGTATGTAATTTTGAATGTAATAAATAATAATAAGGATATTATATGTCACCCCAGAATTTCATGACCAGTTCAAAATTCTAAACAGTTACATGAGACCATCTTATACCCTTGTTTTTTTCTAAGTAAATATATGTGTAGAATTGTATTTTATATAATGATTTATTTCTCAGCTAATAACCCCCCTCCCCAATATTGTAATTATATATACTAAAAAAAAGTAATCATTACAAATAAATATATATATATATATATATATATATATATATATTGTTTTGTAATGATGACTGTTTTTTTTAGTATGTTGGATTGTAGCTTCTGAAAGTCAGCAGATGTCACTGTTGCTGTCTATAAAGGGGTCTGTTGTGAGGCTGAAGACCCACTATACATGGAGGAGTAAGATACTTCCCGATATTTTCAAATCCACTTGTAAACCTAAATAAAATACAATCTTAAAAATTTTACTTTTTTTTTTTTTGAATGATAATCCTGAATAGTAGCAGATACTGTATACAGTATATTCAATTTTTCTTTAAGCACACAGTACTGTAAGTTTTTATACATCTTCTTCAAGAAATGTAAATTTAAAATCCCATTATGCATGTTTAAATAAAATGAAGGAAAATTCTACATTGCAGTAGACAATCATAACTGTATGCATAACAATATGACAAAGACGTGTAAATGCTTTTTACACACATAAAATCACATTTTTAGTTATAAGAAAAAAACCCAGAACAAAAACAGCTAGATGTACAGTACATATTTGTTCATATAGTTTTGTGGCACAAATACATATTGCATAGTGAAACTACGATAATACATAACACTGCAATACTGATGCACTGACGTTACCTCTTCCAGTGGCGTATCAGAGATACCAAAACTGCTCAGCCCCAGGTCGCCCAGCGTCTCTTCCAGCTCTCTGAACAGACTGGCATAAGCTCGGTACTTGAAATCTTTACCAGGCAGCAGATAAATTAGCTCTTGCCCAATGCTTTCTATTAGTTTGGCTTCAGGAACATGGTGATGAATTAGCTCAGTCAGCCCAGCCACATCACCTATAGCATAATAGTAAATAAATAATAGTGATATATTAGCGCCTAGGTGGTATCCAATGTCTTGCCGTGGGCTATCCAATTAGCACTGATAAGCTGTGTTCCCCACCTCAGGCAGAAAAAAAAACAAATCCCCAAAAGCAGACTCGGTTTCAAGCGAAAAACAGGGGTTTGGCCGGCGAAAACAGACAGGTTTCACAAAACCTGTATGTTTTTGAGAGATTTTTTTTTTTTTCCGGGTGATCAGGATGAAAAAAATATTGGAGAAACATAAGGAAAAAAACTATGTTTCTTTGTAGCTAATTGGATAGCCCACAGACTTTAAAATGCACCCGTCACCTGGAGGCAGGTGTCCCTTATCCCACCTTATAACTTTCTAATCATGCTTTTAACTGGCCTGAGCACCACTGGCTGATGCACATGGCTGTCCCATAGCAGAGCAGCAAGAAATGAGACATGCCTCCTAATTGTCTGGCAGATTGGGTCATTTCAGTCCTGATCATGATGTTGGGACACAGCCCTGAAATTGGGACAGTTGGGACTAGGAGGTATGCAGGTGTAAGGATGTGCCCTGTGGGCACATCCATGGTGTGGTCCCTAGCAGGGGACAGCGCTGGGGCAGCTTGTCTGTCCCCAGCGCTTGGTGCGTGGCGGCGGGTGTCCGGTGCAGGGATTACCCTTTTCCCTGCACCGGACAGGAGGCTGCAGGAGGATTTGAATGTCGGCGCCCTCCGGGAGCCAATCGCGGCTCCCGGAGCGGCGACCAATCAGGAAGAGACGCGGCGAGCCAATCGGCGCTCGCCGCGTCATAGGCCCCGGCGTCTGACGTCAGACGCCGGGCGGGAGCCAGAAGACTACAAGGAGGCCGCGCCGAAGAGCGGCGAAGAGGAGGAGCCCGCGCGCAGGAGCGCGAAGAAGAGGATCGCGTGGCTGAAGAGAAGACACGGCCGGGAGCAGCGGGGACGGAGGTCGGCGCGCCGGAGCGCAGAAGATCCCAGCGGCGCAAGGAGAAGACCAGACTGGCGGAGGAAGAAGAGGTCAGCGGTCGGGCTCCAGAAAGAAGATGTCCAGCGGCGGCTGGACGCAGGGAAGAGACGGCGGCGCCGCTGGCCAGGACGGGTCAGCGGCAGAAGAGAGAGCCAGAGGCCCCCGGATTAGGTAAGGCCTCAGTGAGGCATCCTGCCCCCCCCCTCCCCTTTTCCTCCCTCGACCACCAGGGACGGGCATTAGGCCCGAGGACACAATTCAGGCGCTAGGCCTGGGCGCAGTTAGGAGTTGGGCCCCCAATATTTGATGAGGTGGTTTGGGCATTAGGCCCAAGCCACCCCACTCATGCGGCACCAGTTAGGCGGGCACTAGGCCCGGGGAACAATCTAGGCACTAGGCCTGTGGCTAATAGAGGGCGTTAGGCCCTAGGGTATTTGTGGCCAAATCAGGGATACGATAAGGTGACCCTGGGCATAAGGCCCAGGTCACCCAACGGGCGGCAAGTAGGCGGGCGCTATGCCCGTGGGCAAAGTCAGGCCTCCGGCCTGTGGGCAGTTAGGGGGCGCTAGGCCCAGCGAAGCAGTGTTTCCCTGAGGTGAGTAAAGGTGGTACTGGGCGCTAGGCTCAGGCCACCCTGAGAGTACGGTAGGTGGGTGAGCTGTGCGGTCCCCACTACTGGGTGTTCTGGGTCGGGTAGATAGAGGGACAGCACCGTTTTATGTTGTAACTCCGATAGTGTGTTATATGTTGTTACCGTGCAGGGCAAAGTGTATGTGTTGTGTAAGTTGTGCATAGTTGTGTTGCACCACACCCACAGAGCTAGTTTGAGGGCTCCGCTGTTGTAGATAGTATAGGGTGTGACACTAGGTCAGAGTTAGGCCCTGCACGGCTGTTTCTCTTTGCCTCCTTACAGGGACCTGTAAGTGGAGAAGATCGGAGTGCAAGACTCGTGACGGTGAGTAGCATCCGTGTACGTCTGTCCCTTGTTTGTCCCCGAGCGCCGGAGTTAGGATTGCTCACGGACGTGAGAATCCCTTTCATCACACTACGTGCGAAAGCGCGAGTGTGTGAAAGCTGGGTAGCTGAGGCTTTGTGCCGGTGATGACCATTCACCCAGCCGGTGAAGGTCGCAGCCACCCCTGGGGTATCCCTTGTTCCACCGGAAGCAGGGTCGATATCCCCTTTAATGTAGACCATTCTCTCCTCAGCTCGGTCGTCGGTCAGCTCCGAGAGGGAATCGCCGTGTCCGGATCCGAGTGAAGATTTCCAGGTCCGTTGAGGGTTCCGGTACCTGAAGGTGAGAGCGAGCGGCGCCTGGTGAGTACCGAGTCTACACCTGCACGGCAGCAGGCACCACCACACGCACTCGCAGGCCCCCAACCGCACCTCTCACACAGGTGTGGCGGTTTTAGGTGCGCATCTTTACATATCAACAGCATCTACTGTACTCTGTAACCTTTCCAACTCTGACCTCTCTCTAAGACACAATTTGACAGTCTCTAGAATATTAATGGGTGGCTTTTTAAAAAACACTCTTAAGTTTAGTTGCAGACAGTTAACTGAATAAAATCCAGCACTTTCCTACCTCTGCATAGTGCTTACCAACATGTTTAATGTAGAACTTACTTCATGGGCCGGATGTAATGACGTCCGAGCTCGCCGGAGGTGCAAGATGCCGGCCAATCTTGGACTTTTTTTTTTAAGGGGCAATCACTTACAAGGCAAAACCATGCCTTGTAAGTTATTGCCCCTTAAAAAAAAGTCCAAGATCGGCCGGCATCTCACACCTCTGGCGATCTCGGGTGGCATTACATCCGGCCCATTATGTCTCTCTTTCCCCAAGCTTCTCTTTGCTTCCATGTTCTCTCTGCAGTCTCGCCTTAGTCCGTTCCATACAGACTGCAACTGCCTCTTTACACTCTCTTCCTGAGTCTCCCTCTCGGCAATCTCATTTGCAATATGTCCTCCAATTAATTTATCTAGGAGACAGACTACAGCCACCTCGAACCCTGAGACCCCCTCTCTGCCTTAGACCCAACTCTAACTGACCTTGTGAGAGATTCCCCAGTCCTTGTAAGGGCTGGGGTCCCATGTCAAGGTTGAGTAGGTTTCTTTATGTTGCTTTTGAAACTTTCTGCTCTGCTACACTTTTTAGAGACCTGTGCTCTTATCTTTCCTCCTCTTAGTGACCGTCACATATACATCAACAGGGCACATAATTACTCAGGGGAATGTATCAAATCTTTTAAAGAGTCGATAAGTGGATAAATTGGCTATAGCAATCAATCAATGAGCTTCCAACTAGCATTTATCAAGAACATTCCATAAAGTAATACGTAGAAGCTGGTTGGAATGGGCAACTTCTCCACTTGGACACTCTTTAGAAGGTTTTATACAATTCCACCACAGATCACATAACAGCTGGTCCCACTGTGATGAGTCACTGTGTACAGATGACGGATCCACTTTGAACTATTGTGATAACCTGGCTCATAATATTTAAATGTCATGTAACCCCAATGGTGTAACTACTGATGGTCACCTTACCATCTAATTCTTGCTCCAGGGGATCTTCTTTGGCTTTAGGAGTACAGCTGGGACAAGGGCAGGAACAGTCAGAACGACAGGAAGCCTTGGAAAGTGAAGATACAGTATGAATGTACAGCAGGAACGGGGACTTATAATGTAGCTAAAGCTGTAAAATAATATATGTTGATATGTTGTAATGTAGAGGAGAGTTTTAAGTATTAGTGGCTATATAAAGATTGGAAGCATTGAAGGTATTTGCCAAGACACAAGGGGCCTAATTCAGATCTGATCGCAGCAGCAAATTTGTTCGCAATTGGGCAAAACCATGTGCACTGCAGGGGGGCAGATATAACATTTGCAGAGAGAGTTAGATTTGGGTGGGTTATATTGTTTCTGTGCAGGGTAAATACTGGCTGCTTTATTTTTACACTGCAATTTAAATTTCAGTTTGAACACACCCCACCCAAATCTAACTCTCTCAGCACATGTTATATCTCCCCACCTGCACTACACATGGGCCCTCATTTCGAGTTGTTCGCTCGCTAGCTGCTTTTAGCAGCTTTGCACACGCTAAGCCGCCGCCTACTGGGAGTAAATCTTAGCTTTGCAGAATTGCGAACGAAAGATTCGCATAATTGCGAATAGAAATTTCTTTGCAGTTTTTGAGTAGCTCGGGACTTACTCTGCCACTGCGATCAGTTCAGTCAGTTTCGTTCCTGGTTTGACGTCACAAACACACCCAGCGTTCGCCCAGACACTCCCCCGTTTCTCCAGCCACTCCCGCGTTTTTCCCAGAAACGGCAGCGTTTTTCCGCACACACCCAGAAAACGGCTAGTTTCCGCCCAGAAACACCCACTTCCTGTCAACCACACTCCAATCACCAGAACGAAGAAATTTCTTCGTTAAGCCGTGAGTAAAATACCTAACTTTTTGGCAAATTTACTTGGCGCAGACGCACTGCGAACATTGCGCATGCGCAGTTTGCGACAAATCACTCCGTTGCGAAAACCACTAACGAGCGAACAACTCGGAATGAGGGCCATGGTTTTGCCCATTTGCTAACAAATTTGCTGCTGCGATCACATCTGAATTAGGGGGGTCAATCCGAGTTGATCGCTCGCTAGCTAGTTTTAGCAGCCGTGCAAACGCTATGCTGCCGCCCACTGGGGAGTGTATTTTAGCTTAGCAGAAGTGCGATCGCTTGTGTAGCACTAGCCGAGCTCTGCAAAAACAGTTTGTGCAGTTTCAGAGTAGCTCTGAACCTAACTCAGCGCTTGCGATCACTGCAGCCTATTCGAGTCCGGATTTGACGTCATACACCCGCCCAGCGAACGCCCAGCCACGCCTGCGTTTTTTCAGCCACGCCTGCGTTTTTACAAACACTCCCTGAAAACGGTCAGTTGACACCCAGAAATGCCCCCTTCCTGTCAATCTTCTTGCGGCCCCCAGTGCGAAGGAAAACTTCGCTAGAACCTGAGCACAACCGCAAAGAGCTTTGTACCCGTACGTCGGGCGTGCGCATTGCGGGCCAAACGCATGAGCATAAATGCCGTTTTTTCACCTGATCGCTGCGCTGCGAAAATCGACAGCGAGCAATCAACTTGGAATGACCCCCTAGGCCCTATATACTTTTGCAAGATTTCTCAATCATACTGAGCGGCTTAGTCATACTGAACAGCCTTTGGTTGCTGAGTGAACAGCACATGTTATCAGCTGACCAGTCAGATTTTAGCTATCATTTATCTAATACATCCTAGAAAATTATATTTAGAATCTGATTGGTTGCTTTGTGTAACACATCCACTTTACATTATAGACATTTTAGTAAATTTGAAGAGAAATCCAAACCCCCAACATACAGAGATGGGCAGAATGCTGATCAGATAGTGGAGTAAATTTGCTAAAAATTAAAAGTGGTGATGTTGCCCATAGCAACCAATCTGATTCTGTCTATCATTTCTCTGTAGTATCCTAGAAAATGATAGACAGAATCACAACTTTTTATTTTTAGAACCTTTAGAAAATGTACCCCTGTGATGGTGTAAAATCCTATGCATGGTGGTATTTAGTGGCCGGCTGGGCCGGGGGCAGGGTGCCATCTGCCACCTGGGCCGGTACAATGTTGGTGCTTCAGGGCCGTCCACAGCCGCACAAAGTATTTACATGGCAGGCTGCGGGAGGCAGACAGAGAGGATGCTCCCCGACAGCTCAGTACTTATACACAATGAGAGCAGCCGGGTTGCTCCACCTCCCCAAAGCTCATTTTTCTGTCTTGGGCTCACTCAGCAGGATACGCAGGTGCAACCGCACATGCGCATCATGACATAATTATGTCACATCAGGGGAGTCGAGCCAGCTGCACACCGCCAAGCAAGAAGTGGCAGGAGACCTGACTATAGCAAAGCCTGTAAGCTTGCTTGTGCAGCTGGGAAAGAGGGGAGTAAGGTGGACATTTGAGGGGCAGAGGGGAGTGCTGTGGGGTAGTAATTAAAGGTGACGGAGGTCGGCGGTGGGGCAGTGTGTGCACTGTGAAGCGATTATTGAAGGGGAGGAGGAGAGCGCTGTGAGGTATGAAGTGGTAAGATAAGGGTGAGTGTACTGAAGGGGGGGTTTGAGGTGGATATTGAAGGGGGAATGCTGCGAAAGGTGGACTCTGAAGAGGGGGAAGTGCTGCGAGAGATGGACATTGAAGAGCGGGGAAGTGCTGCAAGAGGTGGACATTGAAGAAGGGGAGTGTTGCAAAAGGTGGAAATTGAAGAAGGGGAGTGCTACGAAAGCTGGACTTTGAAGGGTGGGAAGTGCTGCAAGAGGTGGACTTTGAAGGTGGGAGAGTGCTGTGAGAGATGAATATTGAAGAGAGGGGGGAAGTACTGCAAGAAGTAGATATTGAAAAGGTGGAGCGCTGCAAGATGTCTACACTGAAGGAAGGGAAGTGTTATGAGAGGTGGACATTGAACAGGGTGCAATACTGCAAGAGGTGGCAATTAAGGGCTGGCGGCATGCTGTGAAGTGTATATTGAAGGTGGGGAGTGCTTTGAGGGTTGTGTCTATACCCCCTTCAATTAATGTACCCACACGTGACATTGAGTGAGGGCGGAAGTACAGTTTCTTGCCCTTAAAGCACTGTTATTTGAGTGCTGTGAGGGAGGGGGTCAGTGAGCGCTCGGATGCAGACAGTAAGTGATGTTAGGGGGCGGGGGGGGGCAGTGAGTTCTGTGAGGGAGGGGGTAAGTGAGTGCTCGGATGTGGACAGTGTATGCTGCTAGAGGGCAGGGAGGGGGACAGTGAGTGCTGTGAGGGAGGGGGTAAGTAAGTGCTGTGAGGGTGGGGGTCAGTGAGCGATCGGATGTAGACAGTAAGTGATGTTAGGGGGCAGGGGGGGGGGTCAGTGAGGGAGGGGGTCAGTGAGCGCTCGGATGCAGACAGTAAGTGATGTTAGGGGGCAGGGGGGGGGGGGTCAGTGAGTTCTGTGAGGGAGGGGGTAAGTGAGTGCTCTGACATGGACAGTGTATGCTGCTAGGGGGCAGGGAGGGGCACAGTGAGTGCTGTGAGGGCAGTGTGTTCTGCGAGGGGCTTAGTGTTAAACCGAAGGAACTGGCAGTGAGAGAGGGCTGTGGAGGGGGTAATGAGAGACAGCTATGGAGGGACAATGAGGAATACATGCAGGGGCCACTTAATTGCATTTGACCCCAGGATAAAAAGTTACCAGCCAGCCCCTGGTGGTATATGAGAGGGGAAGCTACAAACTTACAGAATCTTTCTTCCCTGATTCCTTCACACTTCTCATCCTCCTGACTAGAGTCAGGTAGAAGCCTGTTCCAAAGCAGTTCTTCAGGAATAAGGGAGACCCGCAGCAGTATAGCTTTCCTTGAGAAATGATTGCGATTCTATCCCCTAGGAGATCAGCCTCATCCATGTGATGAGTAGAAAGAATAATGGTTCTACCTGGTAAAAATAAGAGTTAGTACAGATGTGGCAAGTGGTGCATTATCTGCGGCCGTTACTCTACAAGTTTAGCTACAGTCTAAACTTTATTTTATCAGATGACCCCATAATGCTTACAAATACTTTGCTGTGACAATCATATTACTCGATGGTCTACGTGTTACACAAATACCTATATTTAGCTATATATGCAGATAAAAATAACATTGAGATGAACCACAAAAATATGGATCATGCGATAATCATTAATGCAACAATATAAAGTAAATAGGAATAAATATGTATACTAATGTAAATTGAAGTGATCATTATTTAAGATATTTGAAACATTTTAATAAATTGAGGTTCCATGTGTCATTGATAATAGAGCCTACCTGACCGGTATTTCAACAGCAGATCCCAAATAGACCTTCTAGAATATGGGTCTACACCTGACGTGGGCTCATCCAAAATCACAACTTTAGAATCACCAACAAATGCCATTGCAAGAGATAATTTCCTTTGCATGCCACCTAAAAGTCAAAAGGGACGCCTTAATATATAAATATATAATAGAATACACTAGGAATTATCAGTTAAACATAACAATACTAAAATTTCAATGCATAACTATATACAGGTTGAGTATCTCATATCCGGAATGCCCGGGACCAGGAGTATTCCGGATATTAGTTTTTTTCCGGATAACAGAATACCTGTTATCCGGATGGTTCCCGGGTATCCACAGTGGGTCCTGAGCATCAGCGGGAGGTCCCGGTGGTCCGTGATGGGTATGGAGCTGCGGTGGGGGTGTCCGCGGCAGGTCCGACACATCAGCTGGGGGGGCTGACGTGTCCACTGCAGGACCTGGCAGCAGCGACGGTGAGGGAATGGCTGCAAAGCCACTTCCCCACCTGTCTGTGATTTGTTATGCACACCAGTGCCTGCAGGAATGTACTGGTGTTTGAACTGTTATGCACACCAGTGCCTGCAGGAATGTACTGGTGTCTGAACAGAGAAGGATGCAAAACAAATGAACTCAGACAGACTGGGAAATATGACATAACATACACAGAAGGTGATAGGGTAACAAAACCAACACAGAGTGAACAGAGAAGCCCAGAGGCTAAGAAACTGGGTGTCTCCCTAGTATTAGAAATGCTCAGATGGAAAAAGCAAGATGTTGTGTTTTAATACGTAGAGAACCCGAAATGCTGTTGCTAAGGGCAACAGCAAAACCCTAAAGGGTTACCAACGGGTGTGGCAGTAAACTCCTTGGTCAGAGATGGAATAATAGACACAAGGAGAGTCTCCACAATCCTAATTCTCACTTACAGGGCCCAGGTTCAGCTTACTGCCACTAAACTGACACATGGACGCCCTGCACAGTGAGAGAGGATTATGCAGGCAGGTCTGAAAGTACAGCCACAAACCTGCTGGGTTCACAAAATAGCAAAAGAACCTCAGCAGGCTAAACGACTGACTCCAGTCTTACTGCTAGGTCTGGATTGGCAGAGTGTAGTACCAAATCCCCAGGCCTATTTGCAGTAAGCAACAACAAATACAAAGCTACACAGTACTGGCTAACTTTCAGGAACTGACTAACCAACAAAGATTCAGCAGCATCTGCTTAACCTGAGAAGGGGCCTTATAAAGCAGGTGCTGTCCACGCCCCCCTCAGACCTCACAGACTGTGAGCACAAAAACCAGCACCGGATCCCCTGCCTGTAACCACTGCACAGTAAAAGACCCGAACCGGAGTATCAGCTGCGCTCAGGTTACTCCGCTAGCACTTGTCTCCCGGTTGCCATGACGACGTGGCAGCACAGGGCAGGAGACCCTAACAGTACCCCCCCTCTGACGAGGGGTCAAAGAACCCCTACCACCGGGTTTATCGGGGAACTGCGAGAAGAAAGAGCGTATCAGTCTGGGGGCATGAAGATCACAACTGCGCACCCATGACCGCTCCTCCGGGCCATACCCCTTCCAGTGCACCAAAAATGACAGCCGACCCCGAACCATCTTGGAGTCAAGAATCCTTTCAACAACAAACTCCCTCTGGCCACGTATCAGAAGAGGGGAAGGTCTTCCTCTGGAAGAAGGATTACTAATCGCCCGTTTTAAAAGGGAACAATGAAATGTTTTATTGATACCCAAAGAACGGGGCAGATCTAACTGAAATGCCACCAGATTGATAACCCTGGTGATCTTATAAGGGCCGATGAATCGGGGGCCTAACTTATGAGATGGCTGTCTCAACTTCAAATTCTTGGTAGACAACCAGACGAAGTCTCCTAATTTGAAGCTGCAGGGTCTTTTCCGCTTATCAAAAACCCTTTTGGTCACTAATGACACAGACACAAGGGCTTTCTTCACTTTCCTCCAAATACCTCTAAGGACCGAAACGACAGAGGAACCACCAGGCGTGGAGTCCAGGGGGTCAAAAGAATTGGCCTTAGGATGATGCCCATACACACAAAGGAAGGGAGAGATCCCTGTAGCAGAGTGAGCCGCGTTGTTATAGGCAAACTCCGCCATGGACAGATGAGCAACCCAGTCAGTCTGACACTTGGAGACATAACACCTGAGGAACTGCTCCAAGGACTGGTTCACCCTTTCAGTCTGCCCATTAGACTGCGGATGGTAGCCTGACGACAAGCTGACAGAAATCTGGAGATCGGAACAAAATGCCCTCCAGAATTTGGCCACAAACTGGGATCCGCGGTCAGAGACCACATCAAGTGGCAACCCGTGGAGACGCACAACATGCAGCATAAATAATTCAGACAGGCGTCTGGCCGATGGCAGCCCAACCAGTGGAAGGAAGTGCGCCATCTTCGAAAACCTGTCAACGACAACCCAGATGACTGTCATCCCCGAGGATTTGGGCAAGTCCACAACAAAATCCATTGAAATGTGGGTCCATGGCTTAGATGGAATAGAGAGTGGATGTAATGGGCCAACAGGAACCCCTCTAGGAGTCTTATTTCGGGCACAGATGTCACATGCCCGAACCCACTGATCCACATCCTTAGCCACCGAGGGCCACCACACCGCCCTAGATAGCAACTCCCGAGTTCTGGCAATACCCGGGTGACCTGCCGACTTCTTGGCATGGAATTCCAGGAACACTCGCTGTCTTAACCTAGGAGGCACAAACAAAAGACCTACCGGAAGGTCTGGAGGAGCCTGCTCCTGTGCTCTAAGGACTAATGACAAGAGGTCCTGGGTAATGCCCACTTTAATACATGATGGGGACACAATGGGCAACGGCTCCTCGGTGGTCTCCTGGATTGGAGCAAAACTCCGCGAGAGCGCATCAGCCTTGATGTTTTTTGACCCAGGGCGATATGTTATCAAAAAATTAAAGCGAGCAAAAAACAAAGCCCATCGTGCCTGCCTGGCATTGAGACGCTTCGCTGACTCTAAATATGCCAAATTCTTATGGTCGGTGAGAATTGAGACCACAAACTTAGCCCCCTCAAGCCAGTGTCTCCACTCCTCGAGTGCATCCTTAATAGCCAACAATTCCCGGTTACCCACGTCATAATTCATCTCGGCAGGCGAAAATTTACGGGAAAAGTAAGCACAGGGATGAAGGCGATTATCAGACACTCCCATCTGAGAGAGCACTGCCCCAATACCCATCTCAGAGGCATCCACCTCCACCACAAAAGGACGCTCTGGATCTGGGTGTCGCAGCACCTTGGCCGAGACAAATGCCCTTTTGAGACGGGCAAAAGCCGCTTTGGCCTCACGAGACCAGTGAGCAACATCCGCCCCTTTCTTACTGAGTGCCACCAAGGGCGCCACTATAGACGAAAATCCAGCGATAAATCGTCTATAAAAATTTGCAAAGCCCAGGAAACGCTGAAGCGCCTTCAAACTAGTGGGCTGCACCCAATCCAGGACTGCCTGTACCTTGGAACCCTCCATTTGGAAACCTTCTGGGGAGATAATATATCCTAGAAATGCGATTTGCTGAACTTCAAATTCGCACTTCTCCAGCTTCGCCCCAAGCCGGTGGTCTCTGAGTTTCTGGAGGACTAAGCGTACATGCTTCCGATGTTCCTCCAGGGAATGGGAGAAGATTAGGATGTCATCTAAGTATACAACTAAGAATCTATCCAAATATTCCCTGAGCACATCGTTCATGAAATCCTGGAAGACTGCCGGGGCATTACAGAGCCCAAAAGGCATCACCAAATATTCATAATGCCCTGAGTGGGTATTAAAGGCAGTCTTCCATTCATCCCCCTCTCTTATTCGGATTAGATTGTACGCACCGCGTAGGTCAATCTTAGAAAAAATGGTGGCAGTACGAAGCTGGTCAAACAAGACCGAAATGAGAGGCAGTGGGTATGAGTTTTTAATCGTGATACGGTTCAATTCCCTGAAGTCGATGCAGGGTCGCAATGAACCGTCCTTTTTACCCACGAAGAAGAACCCCGACCCAACTGGAGACTGTGAGGGTCTGATAAATCCCTAAATCCCTTAGCCAAGTTCTCCTGAATGTACTCTGCCATAGCCTGAGTCTCAGGACGTGACAGGGAGTACAACCTGCTCTTGGGAAGCTTAGCATTCGGCAACAAATCAATGGCACAGTCATAGGGGCGATGGGGAGGTAGTACCTCTGCAACTTTTTTGGAGAACACGTCCGCAAAATCTGCATAACACCCTGGCAATCCTGGCAAACTTAGCTGCGAGAGCCTGACTGGAAGGCTCAAGCAACTCCTGAAACAATCAGTACCCCAACTAAGAATCTCCCCAGAGACCCAGTCAAATTGAGGATTGTGGGCCCTTAACCAGGGTAACCCCAACACCAATGGGGCAAAAGTACAGACAGTCACATAAAAGGACAATTTTTCAGAGTGTGTGGCTCCAATAAACAAAGAAATCTGGCTAGTGCAAGAGGTAATTTTACCCTGGGATAATGGTTCCCCGTTTAACCCACAAATCTCAATTTCCGACGCCAAGGGTACTAAGGAAACAGAGTGTTTCAGGGCTAATTGGCGGTCCATAAAAACCCCGTCGGCCCCACTGTCCACAAAGGCCTCAGTCTTGACAGTTTGACCGAGGATCTTCAAGGTCACCGGAATGATAAAAGTCTTCTTGGGAAATTCTGACTTCTGGCCTGACAGGATATTTCCCATCACCCTCAGGCCCTGAAGTTTTCCGGCTTTTCTGGGCATGATACTACCACATGACCCTTATTCCCACAGTACAAACACAACCCCTGCTGTCTCCTCCGCGTCTTCTCATGCAAGGAGAGGTGGGTAGCCCCAATCTGCATAGGCTCCTCGGAAAATTCCTCAGAGTCTGAGGTTCCCTTGGGAAAGAAGGAAACCTCGGTCTCCCTTTCAAGCCTACGCTCTCTCAGCCGTCTATCCACCCGGATGGATAACTGCATGAGCTGATCCAAGCTATCAGGCAAGGGATATTGTACCAGTTGATCTTTTATCTGGTTAGAAAGACCTCTTCGGTACTGGTGTCTCAGGGCTGGGTCATTCCACTGGGTATCATGGGCCAACCTCCGAAACTCCGTACAGTAAACCTCAACTGGCCTTCGCTCTTGCTTAAGGATCGAAATCTGAGCCTCGGCTGAGGCCGTCTTGTCAGGGTCATCATACAACATGCCCAGTGCCGTAAAAAAAGCATCAACACTTTTAAGCGACGGACAGTCAGGCTGCAACCCAAATGCCCAGACCTGTGGGTCTCCTTGTAGCAAGGAAATCACTATGCCCACCCGCTGAATCTCTGACCCAGAAGACTGAGGCCTAAGCTGGAAATATAACTTGCAGCTCTCCTTGAAACAAAAGAACTGCGAGCGATCTCCAGAAAAACGATCCGGAAGATTTACTTTCGGCTCCTTAACCCCTGAAGGTGCTGCTGCTGCGGGAGCTCCGCCAGCGGCCTGGGAGGTGTGCATTTTAATGGACAAATCATTAAATTGACGAGTCAGGACCTGCACCTGATCGACCACCTGTTGCAACGTATTTTGAGGGGTATGCTCCATATTCCCACAAAATTTCAACAGGAGTATTTGGCTGCTGAATATGTTATGCACACCAGTGCCTGCAGGAATGTACTGGTGTTTGAACTGTTATGCACACCAGTGCCTGCAGGAATGTACTGGTGTCTGAACAGAGAAGGATGCAAAACAAATGAACTCACAGACAGACTGGGAAATATGACATAACGTACACAGAAGGTGATAGGGTAACAAAACCAACACAGAGTGAACAGAGAAGCCCAGAGGCTAAGAAACTGGGTGTCTCCCTAGTATTAGAAATGCTCAGATGGAAAAAGCAAGATGTTGTGTTTTAATACGTAGAGAACCCGAAATGCTGTTGCTAAGGGCAACAGCAAAACCCTAAAGGGTTACCAACGGGTGTGGCAGTAAACTCCTTGGTCAGAGATGGAATAATAGACACAAGGAGAGTCTCCACAATCCTAATTCTCACTTACAGGGCCCAGGTTCAGCTTACTGCCACTAAACTGACACATGGACGCCCTGCACAGTGAGAGAGGATTATGCAGGCAGGTCTGAAAGTACAGCCACAAACCTGCTGGGTTCACAAAATAGCAAAAGAACCTCAGCAGGCTAAACGACTGACTCCAGTCTTACTGCTAGGTCTGGATTGGCAGAGTGTAGTACCAAATCCCCAGGCCTATTTGCAGTAAGCAACAACAAATACAAAGCTACACAGTACTGGCTAACTTTCAGGAACTGACTAACCAACAAAGATTCAGCAGCATCTGCTTAACCTGAGAAGGGGCCTTATAAAGCAGGTGCTGTCCACGCCCCCCTCAGACCTCACAGACTGTGAGCACAAAAACCAGCACCGGATCCCCTGCCTGTAACCACTGCACAATAAAAGACCCGAACCGGAGTATCAGCTGCACTCAGGTTACTCCGCTAGCACTTGTCTCCCGGTTGCCATGACGACGTGGCAGCACAGGGCAGGAGACCCTAACATGATTGACCGTGGACTCCAGTGAGGTCATGCTGTCAGCCGTGTCATGACGTCACTACATCGAAATATTCTGGTTTTCGGAATATTACAGTTTTCGGGTATCCAGATAACCCGACCTGTATATGTTTTAGATCTGTACATGTGCAGATGTCACGATCCGGGTATCTGGACGCCATTACTTACCCTTCAGATGCCTCCTAAGGCTGGCTCAGCGTTCCAGGACCGGATCCCATCTGTTATACTGATGTCCACATTCCTGCCTCCTCTCCTGTCACTCTGAGACGCGGTCACCGCAACGCCTGTTACATCCGGAATGGCGTCTCCCGCGGCCTCCGCCGCTGTTCCTGAGTTTCTACATGCAGAATGTCAGAGTGGTGATTACGTCAGTCGTGGCCTCCGCTGTGCCCGCGTGGTTAAATGTGCACTTATCAGTCTGGCGTCTCCTGTCTCCTGTGGCCGGCGCCGCCATTACTGTTTTAATTCCAACATGGATTACAAACCAAACTTCCCTCCAAGTGTCTGCATGGGCGCAGCCATCTTGGATTCTGTCATCTGTTCATTTCCACCAATCTGTTGTTTGCAATGTTAATCTGCATAATTGCCTAGCCAATCCCTTCCTTGCTGCAGGTATAAGTAATCTGTGCCTGAGCAAGGAAGGCGTCAGTGCTTTGATTGTCAAACCTAGTTCCAGTTTGTCTCTCTCCTGTGGTTGTTTTCCAGGTTCCAGCTCCTATCTCCACGCTTCCACTAAAGAGACCCGCACCAGCATTCCACCTGCGGTGTAGCCTGACTCTCCTATCCATTTGGATTCATCTGCTTCCAGCTACAGATCCACCTGCTTTCAGCATCCAGCTTCCAGCAGAGGTCAGCTCTTCTTAAAGTGCCGGTACCCTTTTCTGCAGATTATCATTTATCACCGGCATTATTATTTCACCGCTCTCAAGCTCCAAACATCACTTCATATTTCATCGCTCTCAAGCTACATTTATTATTTAACTGGTTCCAGCCAGTATCCACTCCGTGCCAACATCAGTCTGGTTCCAGCCAGTACCCACAGCAGCCGTTTTATCCACAGCAGCCCAGCTTTTCCTGGAACACCAGCTGGTACGATCCTGGGCTATCTCCATTGCTACAGTTGGGCCTGGTAAGGACTTTCCAACTAGAAGATTATAAGAACTATCTCACACTACCAGAGCCCTGTGGCCCTTGCCACCCTGTAGTACCCAGGAACTGTATTTATCCTCTGCTGATTTTTATGTTTTCTTTTTACTGCTGCTGTGTTACGGAGTATGTCATAATAAACATCATTGACTTTTATCCTGGTTGTCGTGGTCACGCCTTCGGGCAGTTATTCTACATGTTACTTACATGTCTAGGGGTCTGATACAACCTCCCAGGTTCCGTTACATCTCAGCCCCTACAACTGAGGCTGCCTCCCGTCAGCTCAGGCCCTCAGTTGTGACAGCAGATATGTAGCTGCGATGCCGCTCGCTGTGCCCCAAATGCCTGACATGCTGCTGGCTTTTGTGGGACGACGATTGCGGCGACAGACAGCGATACAGAAAATGGGTGCTCGATGGCCTTGTTTTTTGGGTGTGCTGAAGCTAGTGGCTGCGTCCCAGCCAGCCTGAGTAACATGAGGGTTACTGAGATGACCGATGTTCAAGCAAATGATCCAATCCTGCATCTTCAGATACAGCAGCGGGCTAGAGAAGCCGGCAGGAGGCACCTATTGACAGAAGGCGCCTTCTGTGACATTAGCATATTATCGCACATCTGCTGCATACTGTATTGATATTCGAGATTGATGTATGATGGTCATCTACTGTTGTGCCACATGTACATTATGTCAGCCCCCATAGGCAAACGCAGGGGGGGTTCTAGTTGGCCGGAAACCCCCCTCCTTGTGGACATCGGCTTAAATTTTGACCACAATAGCAATAGTATATAATATGATTACTAGAGCTGCTGCAACATGCAGTTTAAGGGACAGAGTGGAGCTGCTGCACATACTGTACCCAGTATAGCAGCTTATTCTACAAAATTTGCTGTATGTGTGGATCTGAGTGCTCAGTCCGTGCGCTGGACCAAAGAGTAGCTGCCAAGAAGAAGAGCCAGGTGCCTTAATATGCAGGAGAATGTGTGCTTAGACAGTGCAGTTCTGTCTCCTTCTGGTTCTATTATGTTTGTTTATTTATTTATTTATTTATTTATTATGGGATGTTTAACCTTTTCCTGACTACTTGTGTCATTTATATTAGTTACATATGTTTTATTTAATCTGTACTATAGACCATCTATAGTTTTAATTATTAATATTGTATTTCATACACTAGCCAGTGTATAAAAAGAAATAAGTCTGCTGCAGACTCCCTGCACTTGCTCCAATATTCCGCAGAGTGGCAGATTGTGGATTTTATGTGGAAACCCCCTCTAGAAATCCTGCATTTGCCACTGCCCCTAATCATTTATTCGTGCAATCTTCTTACACAGACGATTTAGTGATAGCTATAGTATATAATGCTTCACATAACATAACCCCTTTCGGTACTAGTCAGTGTCAAAGCCAGCGGTGTGTCAGTTTCTTAGCTGTGCTGCCTCACAGCACTGAGGCCATGGACTCGATACGAATGACTAAATATTCTATGTTAAGCGCTGCATAATATATGTGCGCTATATAATACCCCTTTTCCACCTACGAGCATGGGTCGCAGCCGGGAGCCTGACACGGGTGCTATCCGGCTGCGGCCCGTGCTCAGTACCCTTTCCCACTGCGCTCAGCAACCCGGCATATTGCCTGGTTGGTGACGCTGCTAGTGACGCGGAAGGGGCGGCGCTGGAAGATCACATGATCTCCCAACGCCGCCCTTCCATACAGTGTAAACGGGAGCCGTGTCGCATCGACACGGCTTCCGTTTACACTACAACCCTACTCAGATCATTCCCGTGTCCTACCCAGGTAGCTACCCGGGTAGGATTCACGGGTCCCTTGATCCGGGTCTATGCGTGTTTTTTGAGCTAGTGGAAAAGGGGTATTAATAACTGTTAATACCCCTTTTCCACTGCCTCTGAAATCCTGGATTTTTGCACATGAATGCACATCAACCCGGGGTTTAGGTCAGTGGGAAAGCAAATGAATTTGCTGGGTTGACAGATCTGGAAATTTCATGCATTAACAGCGGAAAAGGGGTAGAAATAAGTAGTGTTCCCCAGATACATCAATTCTCTGTACAAAGATTGGTGAAATGGGTATGGGTCGTTGGGTCGACTCAACTTAGGTTGACAGTCATTAGGTCGACCACTGAAGGGCGACATGGGCATGAAATCATATAATACAGGGCCGGAGACACAAGTGTTACATCAAGATTCAAGCCAAAAGACATACTATAGTTTAAATCAGAAATTAGATTTTCAGCATCCAATATCAGGGCCAAAACTAGGATTTTCGGCGCCCTGGGAAGGGCACTAATTTGCCCCCCCCCCCCCCCCCCCAAAAAAAAATATATAATAATAATAATAATAAAAAATAATAATAATAAAAACAAATATGATAAATAAAAAAATACATAAATGAAAAAATTAAATACAAAAATAATAATAAAAATACAAATGAACAAAGAAAAAATATAATTTTTTTTTACAACTGCACCATGCAGTAGTGCAAACTTATTCTAGTTATACTGCACAGTAGTACCCCTCATTATGTCACCCCAAGGGGGAGAGAGGGAGTGGCAGAGAGATGGGAGAGAGGGGTGAGTGAGAGAGAGTAATCACACACGTAAGTACATACAGTGCCCTTTTCCTGAGTCACACTCACCATTTAGGCAGGCTCAGGATGATGCTGAATAGTGAGGTCTCCTCCCCTCCGCTCTCCCATGCTGGCTGGGCTTGCACTGACAGCGCAGTGCCTTGTAGCCCTGCCCACTTTTCGACTGCACCTCTGGCTGCACTGTGGCTGATGAAAGACTTTTGGGGCTGTGGTAACTTGCCCCCAGTGATCCCTCTTAATCTGGCGCCCTCTGACACCTCCCTCTTTTCAATTTCTTCACTGCAAGGAGCCCAGCACATTGCAGCAAAGAAACTGAACATAAACTAGAGTTCCCAGCAGCCCTTGCATGGGCTGTAGTTTTCTGTCAGTTTATTCATTGCTGTGCGTCCGGCTGCTTGCAACCACAGCTGCAGGGGAGGGGGGGGGGGGGGGGGGGGGAGTGTTAGGGGGGTTGAAGTGACTGTCCTGGCGCCCCCTCTGACGCAGCGCCCGGGTCACATGCCTCCCTAGCCCGCCCTAGTTGCGGCCATGCTCATTATGACAGTATTCGAGAGTCATGGCTATAGCCACAGATGCCTAGTCTCCGGAAATGCCCAGGAGGCTACCACATAAGAGGGTGACCTAGCTAGAATGTATATTTTGCCTTCACATTTTATATATGAACATTTCATTTTGGAGCTTAGTGTCCCTTGGAATGACCGTTGGAGATTAACAAGTACCTGATAGGTTTTGAGCCTCCTCATTTCGCTTCTGAGGAATTCCAATATCTTCCAGCATCACTTCCATCTCTCTCTCAGCTTGCAACTTTGATTTACCTTTCAGCTGAGCATAAAACAGGATGTGCTCCGCCACTGTTAAGCTGGGGAAATAAGAATTTTGTATGTTTTTATAAAACCATCACTTTGTATCCTTACAGGGTAATTTCAATAAACCTTGGTAAGTATGGCTGCATGGAAGGTACAATTTTCCATTTGCTCGAGCCAGCGTCCCATGCATTTCACTTCCAACAGGATGGCAGAATGGTTAAAATGGACATGAAACCTCATCTGTGTAATTGAAACATCAAAACAGGATTTATCAAGAACACATTTTCTAAACCTTTATATATCATGTGTACATCCTACTATCTGTAAATGTAAACCAAGTGTACATTATATGTATGAGTATATATTTATAGTCCCAGTGCAGCTTCTTTTTTTTTTAGCAAAACTGCAACTGATGCCGAATGAGGGTTTTAATTCTCAAACAGGCTTCTGCCTTGTGGAGCAAAACAACTGGCACACAGTGGAAGTGGTAACACACATAGAAATACTGTCAGGCTACAGGCAACAATAGAACTGAGGCATGGCCAAGCCAGAAGAATCCTTAACCATGAACTGAGGCATGGCCAACCCAGAAGAATCCTTAACCATGAATTGAGGCATGGCCAACCCAGAAGAATCCTTAACCATGTACTGAGGCATGGCCAACCCAGAAGAATCCTTAACCATGAACTGAAGCATGGTAAAGCCAGAAGAATCCTTAACCATGCCCCTACCACAGCAGGTCCAGATTTGGCTGGTCATTGCCTACAATAACATTAGATCCTTCAGAATTTTCATGTATGGGTTATATTCAACAATAAACAATTTTCCTAAAGTAGAGTTGAATGCAAATTTGCTGCATGTGCTCCCACATTGCCTGCACAGAATAAAATGCACATATTCATCTTAATGTAGAGAAGAATGCATCTTGCGGTGTGCCCCCTTCCTATGTGATCTTCACTAGTCATCATCATCACCACACATGCGCATAAGCGTGTACTAGGTGCAAAAGATGCTTATGCCCAACTCTGTGGACACACTGAACTATGGGGAGATATCTCAAGCCTTGGAGAGAGATAACGTCAGTGGTGGAACTAGCAGCGGTGCAGATGGTGCTTTTCACCAGGCTCTGCCTCAATGAAGGGGTCCGCAGCGCCGGCACTATAATGAGTCAGACCGACTCATTATAGTACACCGCCACTGCGTATCGAGTCATAGCAAAGAAGGGATGGAGATGCGTTCTGGAAGGAAGATAGCAGGAAAGGTGGTGGGGCACCACAGTACTCTCCTGCCTCCTCCCCGAGTCCCCGGTGCTTTAGTACAGAACATTCACAAGGTTTACAACATGTTAAAGGTGTCCGATCAGCAGAGACTGCTGTCAGTGATTGTCAGAGCTCTATGGGATGTTCTTCCACAGACAGAATCATTCAGCCAGTCATCGTGGGTGGGACATGACATGTGACCTCCCCAGAACAGTGTAGAAAGTGCTGCGGAGAGAAACACATGCGAAGTGAGGTGGCTGTTGCAGTGGGTGTATGTCCCATAATATACCAGGGTTACACCACTCTCTCTGGCTGCTGGTATCGCCTCTGCTTCTTACTCTGGTCCCCATCTCTAAGGTTACATTACTTTCTGTCAGCAGTGACAGTAGCTGGTGTCTAACAGCTCTCCCAGTCACGTTATGTATTGCTGGCTGTCTCTCATGCTGTATAACCACATGTATAATAGCACAATACTATTCTATAGTGTACAGCAGGTGCCGGTGTGGGGGAGCAATCAATATACCTGGGACTTCCTTGTGACCAGGACTGGATTAAGGATTGTGGGGGCCCCAGGACAAAATAATTGTGGAGGCCTCCCTAATAAAATGACTCCGTGCTCTGTCCACCCCCAATATGGTCACAGTGCTCACCAGTGTAACCCCGCCGGGATGTTTTGAGTCGAGGGGGTTGGTAGAAAAAAAATCATTTTGGCGCTCCTCACCCTCTCTACTGGGTGTGTGTGTGGGGGGGGTTGTGTGTGCACGGGGAAATGGTTACCTCCGGAGCCCTGTGGGCGGCTTCTCCTTTAAAAGCAGGCTGCTGTAGCATGCTGTGCCCCATGCTCTGTCCTAGCTGGCTGTCTATCTTCACTGATGCATTACTCCCAGAAATGCAGCATGGATGTGATCTGCCATGTGCTGCTGATGAGGGGACAGAATGCAGCCTGAGCAGTGGCGGGCATTGTCCCAGTTGCTGGGTCAGATTACCCTGCTGTGTGGGGATCCCCTGTGTGTGAGGGCCCCGACACGACCACCCCTGTCGCCCCTTCCTTAATCAAGCTCTGCTTGTGGCAATAGGACATAGAGCCACCTTCCGTCTTGTGACCGTCCACCGTGTGAAAACTCAAGGAGGGAGTCGTCTTACACACACTGCAGTTCTACTGTGAATTGTAATATGTAATATTTGTCACCCAGTGCCTGTCACTCTCTGCTAGTCACCCACTACCTCTCGGTGTTAAGTGGCCTCTGCCTGTCACCCTCTGCTCATCACCCACTGCCTGTCACCCACTGATTCTCCCTGTTACCGAGCCTCTGGCTGTCACCCTCTGCCCGTCACACACTGCCTTTTTCCTGGCCTCTGTCTGTCAATTTCTTGCCTCTCCCTGTCACCCTCTGCCTGACACCACTGTCTCTCCCCGTTACCTGACCTGCCTGTCCGTGTCACCCTTGCCTTGCCTCTCCCCTTCCCCTTTTGACTCTCTGTCACTTGCTGCCTCTCCCAGTCACCCTTTGCCCGTCACCCAGTGCCTCTTCCTGTCACCCACTGCCTATCCCTGTCACCCTCTGCCTCTCCCTGTCACCACTGTCTCTCCCCATTATCCGGCCTCTGCCTGGCACCCACTGCTGCTCCCTGTTACCTGGCCTCTGCCTGTCCCTGTCACCCTTGCCTCTCCCCTTCCCCTTCTGCCTCTCCCTGTCACCCACTGCCTTTCCATGTCACTTGCTGCCTATCCCAGTCACCCTTTGCCTGTTACCCACTGCCTATACCTGTACCCCACTGCCTATCCCTGTCACCCGCTGCCTCTCCCTGTCACCCTCTGCCTATCCCTGCCATCTGCTGCCTCTCCTTGTCACCCACTGCCTCTGCCTGTCACACACACCCTTTCCCCATCAGCCACTAAATCTCCAAGTCACCAACTGCCATGTGTCATACTATCAACTTGGTGTGGGGCGGAGGAGGGGGGCCAAAAGCATTTTTTAGCACTTGGGCCCACCACTCACAAGTTCCGACACTGGATAAAGGGCCTAATTCAAGGTTGATTGCAAAAGCAGAATCTTTCTCTAATGGGCAAAACTATGTGCACTGCAGGGGGGGGAGGGGGCAGATATAACAGTGCAGAGAGAGTTAGATTTGGGTGGGTTATATTGTTTCTGTGCAGGGTAAATACTGGCTGCTTTATTTTTACACTGCAATTCAGATTTCAGTTTGAACACACCCCACCCACGTCTAACTCTCTCTGCTCATGTTATATCTGCCCCCCCCCTGCAGTGCATCATGGTTTTGCCTATTAGGGGAAGATTTTGCTTTTGCAATCAATCTTGAATTAGGTCCAAAGTGTAGTAGTTGGCCAAAGCATCCAATCAGCATCTAACTTCCATTTCAAATACTGTGCTAAATAAATGACAGATAGATGGTGATTGGATGTTTTAGCCAACTACTCCACCTTAACATATCTCTTCTGTGAAGACACCATAATACAGCCCAGTTATGCCTCTTTGGGCACCAGTGGAAATGCAATTGAAATGCGAGCACCTCTGCATCACTCATACTTACGTGAGCCCATTTATGGAGCTTGCGAAGCATGAAGACGCATACTGTAAGATATGCTGTGGTTGTTCAGCTCTGTGTCAGGCCCAATAGTGTCCAAAATTTTGTCACCCATGGCAAGACAGCAAAACTTTATTGTGCCGAGTGATCCCAGTCCCTCTTTACTTACGCCTTGCTGATTAGTCCAGCGCTGAAGGCATGGACTCGGTCACAATCACTGGGTCGGACATCAGCTAAAGATGGAAACGGCCGATGTGCATCTGATGAAATCTACACAAGCGTCGGATCTCAGATGCCTATAGTGGGTTTCCCAATACAAATCCCGGCAGCTGCAACATTTGCATATTCACGCATAGCCGCTACGTGCTGAATTACAGCTTTGAAAGCATTGCGTACATACCAACTAAACCCACATGAGGACCACCTACCTCTAGAATCACAGCTTTTCCCAACAGATGAACTACTGTAATATTTTCTACTGTTAACATCTCTTGAACATTATAGTTCTAGAAATAAAAATATAAAACCTTTTTTTTTTATTAAATCCTTGCTCCAAAAGGCTAAGGGGGACATTTACTAAGCAGTGAAAAGAGTAGAGACGTAAACCAGTGGAGAAGTTGCCCCATCAACCAATCAGCAGATCTGCATAATTTTATAGTATGCAAATTATATATGTTACTTCAGTGCTGATTGGTTGCCATGGGCAACTTCTCCACTGGCTCACTTCTCCGCTCTTATCATTGCTTAGTAAATGTCCCCCTAAGTTTACTAAAGTATATTTAGACTCTTTAGGTACCGGCTGACAGTTATTCTACAACTTACAGAGTTATCTATTCCAAAGTCTGATTTTAGGTACAGGAGCTTTCCTAACCATTAACCCAGCTCCAAAGGTTCTAATTTTTTCTCTCTCATTTTTCCTTGCAGAGCTTTTGCTCTTAAACACTTGAGTGACAAAAAAAGAAAATATTATTTCTGGCTACAAACCCTTTACTCCCACTCTTGTTTCACAGCATTTCCCCCAAATATTTCATGCATTTTTCACACTTTGCCATAAAGCCACAAGTTTATGCTAATAAAACCCAGTGTAAAAGGTCACTTATTGTGTCTTCTGGTCATGAGCCAGATATTTTTAAGTTCTGTAGATCAGCATGTAGTTATTTGACTTTAATACATCCTGACATCTGCTGAGTAGGTGTTTTCACACTACAGTATGGGATGCAGTAAAAATGCCACCTGTCGGGATCCCAGCGTTTATGAGACCGATGCGGAAATACCGACAGCTGGCATTTTACCAACAGACGGAAGACCAACACCCGCTCGTAATTCCCATTCGGTTGGTGGGTCCATGCCATCAACTGAGTGGGAATAGAACCTGTGGCGAGCTCACCACTGGGCCCGTAGCGTGGCGAGCGGACTCGCTGCCTCACCGCCGGGATTCTAGCAGACGGAATGCCATGGACGGTACACTGACAGCCGGCATCCCGTCTGCCGGTATATCATACCGCACCCACAGTACAACTACACCAAGATGCTGTGAAAAATCCCACTATAAATAATCCACTAAAGAACCTTAAAAAATAATCTTCTGGGATTTGAATCGAGTTGATAAAAGTGGGAATTTGGGTGAATGTCCCCAGAATCTGAAATTTCATCAGTAAAACACATAGGGGGATATGCAATTACCGGCGAATCACGGCAATTTTTCGCCCGTTTTTTAATTCGACACAATTCGACCGTCGAATTCCGGCAAGTGGGTGCCGGAATTCAACATATTCAATAAAAAACGGATTCGACAGTCCCGCTGTCGAAAAACGGCCGATTTGACGGATTTTGATCCGATTTAAAAAAAAAAAAACAGAAAAAAATTGCGTGGGGTACCCCCTCCAAAGCATAACCAGCCTCGGGCTCTTCGAGCCGGTCCTGGTTCTAAAAATCCGGGGGGGGGGGGGGGAATGACAGGGGATCCCCCGTATTTTTAAAACCAGCACCGGGCCTGGTGCTGGTGCAAAAAATACGGGGGACAAAAAGAGTAGGGGTCCCCCGTATTTTTTGCATCGGGCTCCACTAGCTGGACAGATAATGCCACAGCTGGGGGTCACTTTTATACAGCGCCCTGCAGCCGTGGCATTAAATATCCAACTAGTCACCCCTGGCCGGGGTACCCTGGGGGAGTGGGGACTCCTTCAATCAAGGGGTCCCCCCCCCAGCCACCCAAGGGCCAGGGGTGAAGCCCGAGGCTGTCCCCCCCATCCAAGGGCTGCGGATGGGGGGCTGATAGCCTTGAGAAAATTGAAAGAATATTGTTTTTTCCAGTAGTACTACAAGTCCCAGCAAGCCTCCCCCGCAAGCTGGTACTTGGAGAACCACAAGTACCAGCATGCTGGAGAAAAACGGGCCCGCTGGTACCTGTAGTTCTACTGAAAAAAAATACCCAAATAAAAACAGGACACGCACACCGTGAGAGTAAAACTTTATTTCACACATGTCGACACACACACATACTTACCTATTTTCACACGCCGACCTCTGTCCACTTGTCCAAGTAGAATCTACGTGTACCTGTGAATAAAATTATACTCACCTGATCCAGTGTCCGGATTATAATCCACAAACTTGGCAAAAAAAAACAAAAACGAACACCCGGACCAAACGGACTGAAAGGGGTCCCATGTTTACACATGGGACCCCCTTCCCCGAATGCAGAGAACCCCCGTGACTGCTGTCACAGAAAGGTCCCTTCAGCCAATCAGCGAGCGCAACGTCCTGGCACTCTGCTGATTGGCTATGCGCGTCTGAGCTGTCAGACAGCGCATCGCAAAGCCTCTCCATTATATTCAATGGTGGGAACTTTGCGGTCAGCGGTGAGGTCACCCGCGGTCAGCGGCTGACCGCGGGTAACCCCACCGCTGACCGCAAAGTTCCCACCATTGAAACTAATGGAGGGAGCTGTGCGATGCGCTGTCTGCCAGCAGACGCGCATACAACCAATCAGGAGAGTGCCACAAAGTAGCGCTTCCTGATTGGCTTAAGAGACCTTTCTGTGACAGCAGTCACGGGGGGGTCTCTGCATTCGGGGAAAGGGGTCCCATGTGTAAACATGGGACCCCTTTCAGTCCGTTTGGTCCGGGTGTTCGTTTTGTTGTTTTGCCAAGTACGAGGATTTTTTTAAAAGATATGGACACTGGATTGAGGTGAGTATAATTTTATTCACAGGTACACGTGGATTCTACTTGGACAAGTGGACAGAGGTCAGCGTGTGAACATAGGTAAGTATGTGTCGACATGTGTGAAATAAAGTTTTACTCTCACGGTGTGCGTGTCCTGTTTTTATTTGGGTATTTTTTTTCCAGTAGAACTACAGGTACCAGCGGGCCCGTTTTTCTCCAGCATGCTGGTACTTGTGGTTCTCCAAGTACCAGCTTGCGGGGGAGGCTTGCTGGGACTTGTAGTACTACTGGAAAAAACAATATTCTTTCAATTTTCTCAAGGCTATCAGCCCCCCATCCGCAGCCCTTGGATGGGGGGGGGACAGCCTCGGGCTTCACTCCTGGCCCTTGGGTGGCTGGGGGGGGGACCCCTTGATTGAAGGGGTCCCCACTCCCCCAGGGTACCCCAGCCAGGGGTGACTAGTTGGATATTTAATGCCACGGCCGCAGGGCGCTGTATAAAAGTGACCCCCGGCTGTGGCATTATCTGTCCAGCTAGTGTAGCCCAATGCTGGTGTAAAAAATACGGGGGACCCCTACTCTTTTTGTCCCCCGTATTTTTTGCACCAGGCGCAGAGCCCGGTGCTGGTTTTAAAAATACGGGGGATCCCCTGTCATTTCCCCCCCCAGATTTTTAGAACCAGGACCGGCTCGAAGAGCCCGAGGCTGGTTATGCTTAGGAGGGGGGACCCCACGCAATTTTTTTCCGGATTTTTACCATTCCATTTTTTTAAAAAAATAAAGAAAAAATATATATATATTTTTAAAAATATATAAATAATACTTGTGCCTCCAAAATAGACAAACCAAGTACCTAATCCCTTCTAATATAAATAGATAAACATGTTTTACATTTTTTTTTATTAGATTCCGCCACCAAAGTGTGGCAGATTGAAAATGACGAATTTACTGTCTAAAAGCACTGTTGTCGAATTTCCAAACTTCAATTGAATATACTTTTGGCGAATTGCCGCATTTGTACCATTGCAGAAATGTCGAATTTGACAAATGTCGAATTTCAAAAAGTCGAATTTGGAAAGTCCGTTTTTTTGACGGAAAGTACTGAATTGCATTGTCGATTTTTTTTTTTTTGGCGAAAATGTCCCGTTTTTCGACATTTTCGGGAATTCGACCGCAATTGCATATACCCCATAACCTTAAAATAAGAAAATCCAGCGAAGTTCCTTCCTTTTGTATGCATTACTCCTTATTTTAATGTTTTGTTAGGAGTACATCCATTTATTTGAATATGCTGTATTGCAAGTAAGCATTCATTTGTCAATGGGGGCTAAGCACTTTGGCATTTTTTAAATTGTTCGATAAAAACATAACATTGCGGGAGGGTTTTCATACTGCAATGCAGACAAGGAAGGCAGAGAGTTCTAAAGGAAATGACACCAGCATTTTTTAATGAAATATATTTTTGGGGATTTGTCAAATGCCAAGTTATGTGGACAGAGTGCCTCTGAAATGGTTGGTGAAGGCTCTCTATGACCACAATCTTCACTTATC
Organism: Pseudophryne corroboree; assembly: GCF_028390025.1. Classification (NCBI taxonomy): domain Eukaryota; kingdom Metazoa; phylum Chordata; class Amphibia; order Anura; family Myobatrachidae; genus Pseudophryne; species Pseudophryne corroboree. The sequence continues at coordinate 152,913,942 of NC_086452.1, read as the reverse complement.
TTTCCCCGCATCCCATAGAAATGTACAGGAAAATTAGTGCATTTTGTCTACTGCATTAAATGGTGATGTGCGTAGGTGATATCATGCTGACATTTGGTGGGACATCACCAAGAATTGAAATTTACTGCTTTATGTTTACATTGATTTAAAGGTCACTAACTTTATATTCTTTAAATTCTTATTCCAATGTACTGTAACTTACACATACTATTGTTGAGAAAGTCAAACACAAATATGTGCCTCTGTAATAGACTGTATGATCTGGCACAATCACCCTCCCCACTAGTCCCACTGTGGCACAATCCAGTTATTTTTTCTGTCATCTGTCCTTTAGCTTTCTCCCACTGGACCCACTCTCGGGTCTGCTTCCTTAATGATGATTTATTAGTTATGGGGGCTTTTCCATCGTTTTCCTCCCTTCAACAGAAATTATATCTTCCCACTTCTAATAATTTCTGCAAATTCTACATTTCTTTCTGTCCTCTAGGTCCCTAATCTCTGCACAACCGCTATACTTATTTGAACAATGTTGTCTTTGAGGTTCTTATTCCAAAAGTCTTATCTCTTCCCTTTACCATTCTGCCTTCACCCCACCTTCTCCCTCAATACAACTTCATGTGAGGCAGTGGGAGTCTGATCTGGCTGGGGATCTAGATGTAGACACTTGGTCTGATATACAGTATGGCTGGGTGCTGCTAAAACCTCCATATGTGCTTGTATTAAAGAGAATGTATATAAATGTTTAGTTGTTGGTACGTAGTACCTACCAGACTACATAGAATTTATCCTTCTTCATTCCCCCTCTATTGGAGAAATTGGCAGATGACAGGTTCCTTTATTTTTATTTGGTGGGATTGCATGTTCATGTGGTGATTCTGGTCTGATGTGCATGCTCTTCTCACCTGTCTTCTAGCCAGTGCTTGGAAATCCCCAAAAAACTACATCTACAGTATAAATGCTCTTTATCAGAAAATCTGTAACATATATGAAATGGAGTTAATGACTAGCGAGCTCTGAGGAACGTCATGGGTTCTCCATAAGGTATGGGATCTCTGGACGATTTGCCATGGTGCTCCCTACCTGCTGCTTTAGGCCCCTGCTCTCATGGGTTTGAGACTGAGGTTCAGTTCTGCTCCCCTGCTACTTTAAAATGAGAGGTTCTCCCCTACCCCCGGCCTGTTTTCTTCCTCTACTTCTCCTCTCTTTTTTTCAAAATCTCAGTTTTCTACAGTTTATTAGTTTATGCAGAGATGTGGGGATATTGGGGCTAATTCAGACCTGATCGTAGATATGCTAAATTTAGCACATCTACGATCAGTCACACTGACATGCAGGGAGACGCCCAGAACAGGGTTAGCCCGCCCTGTATGTCAGTCCCTGCCCTGTCGCACAAGTACAAAAGCATCGCACAGCAGAGATGCTTTTGTACTTCAGGAGTAGCTCCCAGCCAGCGCAGCTCCTGCGTGCTGGCAGGGAGCTACTTGTCGCTGCCCGGGTCGCAGTGGCTACATGTGACATCACGCAGCTGCCGCGGCTCACCCCCCCAATGGTCAGGGCATGCCTGCGTTGCCCGGACCGTGCCCCCTAAATGGCAGCTAAATGGCTCCGGCCCGCCCCCTACTGCCCAGTGACTGCCTCTGCCTGTCAATCAGGCATAAGCGAACGCGGGGCTACGACAGCCATCGGCTGTTTGCCATGCGCCGGCGCACTGCGGCACCAGCGCATGCGCAGTTCAGACCTGATCGCTGCTATGCAAAAATGCACAGCCCCATTGTCTTTCCTTTCTCTATGCATCTTTGCCTTCTGTATTAACCAGTGGCGGAACTATGTTAATAATGTGTAAAAAAGGGTGCGACAGCGTCCCCTTTTTTTTACACATTACGGCAGACAGCGTCCCCCTTTTTACACATTACGGCAGACAGCGTCCCCCTTTTTACACATTAAGAAAGAAAGAAAGAAAGGATATACTTACTGTCTCCGCTGGCTCAGGCTCCTCGGTGCTGGCAGATCCCGGGCAGGGGAGAAGAAGGAGGAAGGAGGGGGAAATCGGTAGCCGCAGCAGCGCAGTGTAATTGGTGGAGGCGCCGCTGCGGTACAAATTTGAAAAGGGGCGTGGTCTTGGGTAAAGTGGCGTGGCCCCTTTTCCTATACTTTCAATGGAAGTTTAGAGAGCCAAAAAATGGTACAGACCATAAAAAAGGTACTGTACCTGCCAAAAAGGTACAGTTGGAGGGTATGTAAGGTTTGATGCGTGCAAAATGCATTCGACTGGGTTTGCATTCTAGACATGCGCAGTGTGAAATTATGCAAAGTGCAATATACGCAATTTACCTGTGGTTATAGATAATTCTAACTACAGCATAGAGTACCTAACTGAAAGCAAGTCTGGTGTGCATAGAGAAATAGGCCAAAGCAAACTGTAATCCGCTACTCGTGTCCTTAAAGAATTGTAAGGAATCATTAGCATACCATAACATAGACCACACAATCTGCTTTCTAAGTATTCAGTATTTAACTTACATCAATGTATATTAGTTTAAAACATGACGTATCTTTTTTATGTTTACCTTTACATTTTATATACTAATATACCTTATATACTTACTGACGAAAGAGAACATTATGTTGAGGACACATGCCTAGACTTTGCCGGATGGATTCCATATGAGTCTGGATATCTCTGCCACGGATCCACACTGTGCCGGATGTAGGCGGGAATAAACCAGTTATGATAGACCTGTATGGAGAATTAGCAGTTAGCATCAGTGTTAAAACATAAATGCACCATATGCACATAAAATGACCTTGCAGGTATTATGCTTTTTCATTACTATACTGGAGATGTTTGGCTTTTTCATAACTATACTGGTTACTTATAGAAAAATGTACGTGACACATTTTAGTCTTCAAAAAGAACCCGCGTGCCTGTCCTATCTGTAGGTGCTGGCTTCCTTTGTGTTTGTGTAATGAATGTATACTACATATGATATTATTTCTTTTACAGTGCATTCTCTAGCTTATACAATATAAGTTGCCAGATTTGCAGAATTGACTTTACTCTAGGGCAGTGATGACTAACCTTTTTTTAGTTGCATACCCAAGTATCAGTGCACCATTGTTCAAAGACCCAATATCAACGTTGCTATTGTTCTAAGATCCCCAAAAAGGCAGTTACCAGGAGCCCAGTCTAAAAGCATACATGACAATCAGGATCCCAAATATAGATTCTAGGACCTCATATGAGGTCCTAAATTTCACATGCAAAGCTATTAATCACTCTACTGCCTCCAACATTTCCAATATAATTTCTGCTCCGGTCATCTCCTCTCACTCTCACATCCAAGACTTCTCCAGTGCAGTCCATCAACTCATTCCCTTACTAGTAGATTTTCTGACAGTCTCCGCACCCACCTACCCTCTCTCCAATTTCACCCTCCTGGTTACACCCCTCCCATGTAGACTATAAATCCGATCTGTCTCCTCTCAGCACTATTGCTGACAGCAGTGTGACCTGGCCCCTGTCTCTGTACTTCTCACAGATGTCTTTGATCCCGTCTGTTCACCTACTCAGTGGTTCAGGCTAACTGAGTGCTGTTTTCCATCCTATCCCCTCACCACTCCACACCCACCCTCATCCAACCTAACTGCAGCCCAACCATAATTCTACCCCTAACTGCAGCCTAACCCTGACAATGTCAACATTTTGAAAATGTTGATGTTATGTCAGTGCCAACATTATGGATGTCAACACATCATCTGTTGAAACCCTGCACATGTCAACATCCTGAATAGCGACACACATTATGGTGTCGACATTTTGATTGTTGATATCCCAACTGGAACCCCTCTAGATCACTTTACCACTTATCTTTCCTTTGGTTGTATAATTGTATTCTAGTTAACCTATTTATGTATAGTGCTACTTATCACCGGGCAGCAAACTTCTTGTGGTACCCTATAAATAAAAGATTATAATATATAATAATAGTGGTGGTAATGCTGGGTTACCCCTGCAAGACCACCCTCCCTCTGAAGGTATGAGGATGCTCTGAAGAGCCGCAGTGGACCCTGAGTAAAGTTTTAATGTGTATGTACCATCCGCTGTGCATTCTCAGAAGAGACTCTGAAAGTGTGGACTTGAATCACCAAGCTTTCTCCCAAATTTTGCTATTGAGTCTAACAATGTTGTGTGGCTGAACATGGAAAAAACCTCCCCTAGGGGGGGCAATTCAATTGTTTAATGGGGTACATTAATTGCATTTCCCCTGTTTATTTAAATCGAGCGATATGCAGTTGTTTGGACGCCCACTGTTTTATCATGCTGATCGCACCCAGAAGTGTCGTGCAAATGGCCTTATTCAGTATACGATCGCATACTGACAAATTTATGCCCAAAGCACACATGCAGGAGCAGTACTACGAGTGTGCAAGCAGTGAGATGCGAATGCCTCTGCCTGAATGACAGACTAAAGCTGTATTGCGGTAGCGTGGTGTCAGAAACGGTGGCAGGTTTGGACTGGCCGCGTGACATCACACAACAGGAAAATGGCAGCGGCCCGACTGCCTTCGAAGCCACTTCACTTATTTAGTGATGCAATCGCAATTGAATTGCAATTGCATCGTTGTCTGCAATTAGCATGCTGGGCAGCCTTGACCTGTGCTGGGCGGCCCCCAGCATACAACTGATAGCAGTTGCAGTTTTGCTATATCAGCAAAACAGCAACTGAAGCTGAATAAATCCCAAAATGTGGAAACCTGACTAAAGTGTTGCCCACAAAGTGAAAAGTTCCATTGGGGTGCCTAAATGGGACACTTTTCACACATTTCTGCTCACAGTTTGGGAATCTTTAAGCAGAAATGTCGATGGAAGGCACCCATTAAACAACTGAATCACCCCATTAAAGCAGTACAGGCAAATGAATGACAGACAACACCCCTCAGTACCTGTAAAGAGAGGTACTGTAACATGAAAGAATGTCTGATATACAAAATTAAACCAATATAGAGCCTGGTTCAGATGTGGTTGGAGTTGCTATCACTGCTCCTTATGTGGAAGCAGCAGCAATAGCATTAATAAGGTAATACAGCAGGAGGCGTCACGCCTCCTGCTGCATTACTGATCCAAACTGCGTCCAAGAACGCAGTATTGGATCTTCCCCAGAACCATCAGGTGGCTTGCGGCACCCATGGGGACGCGCAAGAAACCCGTCAAATTAAATGTTGTCAAACATTGTGGTAATAAAGATGTATACATAGTCATTTTACATCATTGACAGAACAATGGGACAGATGTATTAAGCCAGGAGAAGGGATAAAGAAGTGATAAAGCAGTGATAAGTGCAAAATGATAACTCACCGGCCAATCATTACAGATTTGAAAAATGACAGTTAGGAGGTGACTGGCTGGTGCATTATCACCTTGCGCTTATCACTGCTTTATCACTTCTCCGGGCTTAATACATCTGCCCCAATATGCCTAAAACACAGGTTCTCAAACATGATCATCAAGCAGCGGTGCAAGTGGGCGGGTACGGGTGGGTACGGCGTACCCTTAAGAATTTCACGCCAACGGGCCGTCACTGCTCGCCGACGCTCCCTCCCTCCCTCCGCTGCTCACCAGAGCCGCTGCTTGAGGGGAGGAGAGCGCAGCGTTCGCTCTCCTGCCCCTCACTGTCTTCCTTCAATTCAGCGCCGGCCCGTGAGCTAATCAGAGCTCGCAGACCACCAGCCAAGGCTGCCGGACTGCGAGCTTTGATTGGCAAACGGATGGTGCTTAAATGAAGGAAGACAGTGACACCCGCACTGACTGAGGGGCAGGAGAGGCGCAGGCTGCGCTCTCCTCCCCTCACACACACACACACACACACACAGGATCAAAACACCAGCAGCAGCAGCGGCGAGCAGCAGGGGAAGGGGGGCATGTATACCTGGCACTGGGGGCATATCTGGCGCTGGGGGGACATGTGTACCTGGCACTGGGGGGACATGTCTATCTGGCACTGGGGGCATATCTGGCACTGGGGGGACATGTGTATCTGGCACTGGGGGCATTTCTGTATCTGGCACTGGGGGCGCATTTCTGTATCTGGCACTGGGGGCGCATTTCTGTATCTGGCACTGGGGGTGCATTTCTGTATCTGGCACTGGGGGCGCATTTCTGTATCTGGCACTGGGGGGCAATGTATATCTGACACAGTGGGGGCATTTGTGTATCTGGCACTGGGGGGAAATGTATATCTGGCACTCTGGGGGCATTTGTGTATCTGGCACTGTGGGGCAATGTGTATCTGGCACTGTGAAGCAGTGTATATCTGGCACTCTGGGAGCATTTGTGTATCTGGCACTGTGGGGCAATGTGTATCTGGCACTGTGAAGCAGTGTATATCTGGCACTCTGGGAGCATTTGTGTATCTGGCACTGTGGGGCAATGTGTATCTAGCACTGTAGGGCAAGGTGTATCTGGCACTGTGAAGCAATGTATTTCTGGCACTGTGAAGCAATGTATTTCTGGCACTGTGAAACAATGTATTTCTGGCACTGTGAAGCAATGTATTTCTGGCACTGTGAAGCAATGTATTTCTGGCACTGTGAAGCAATGTATTTCTGGCACTGTGAAGCAATGTATTTCTGGCACTGTGAAGCAATGTATTTCTGGCACTGTGAAGCAATGTATTTCTGGCACTGTGAAGCAATGTATTTCTGGCACTGTGAAGCAATGTATTTCTGGCACTCTGGGGGCATTTGTGTATATGGCATTGTGGGGCAATGTGTATCTGGCACTCTGGGGACATTTGTGTATCTGGCATTGTGGGGCAATGTATATCTGGCACTCTGGGGACATTTGTGTATCTGGCACTGTGGGGCAAAGTGTATCTGGAACTGTGGGGCAAAGTGTATCTGGCACTATTGGGGTTATATGTGTATCTGCCCCTCCCCCATATGTGTATCATGCCCCCATTTCCATTGGCCACGCCCCATGTGGCATTTGGTCACACCCATTTTTGGCGCACGTGCCTACGCTGCGCGCACACAGTACCTATAAGACATTTTTTCTACTTACCACCACTGTCATCAAGGCACCCCAACAGTCTAGGTTTTAGGTATATAAATGGCTCAGCATAAATGGTTAAATCAAATTGACTGAGGTGCTGATTAAAGTCACCTGTGGCCAAGTATGGATAAACTTAAATGTGGACCGTTGGGGTGCCTTGAGAACCTGTGGCCTAAAAGCATCAGCTGAAAGAGACCTGAAGTAATGCCCATGCTTTGTGACTTTGATGCTCTAGTATTGAAGTTGAAGAATCACTTACAGTATTGTTGTTTTCCCAGCTCCATTGTGCCCTAAGAAAGCTGTAATCTGCCCTTCGTAAAATGTAATGTTCATCCTGTCCACGGCCGGCTTGTATGTGTTCTTGTAAATTTTTACCAGATCTTGAATATACACGCCTGGCACCATCCCTGGTGGTTCTGGTTCAAAAAATGGATTTCCTGAGAATGAAATATTAGAAGCATAAATATTCCATTTCCTACTCTTCATAAAGTTGCCTGACAGTAAGATGGGTATATAAAGATAAGTAAAATACTCCCCTGTATTGAACCACCCAGATTTCACTTCCTTTTTGTGGAAAGGACTCAAATTAGCACTTAATCCTACAGGTGGAGCACCTAGCCTCATTAACTAAAATAATGTAACATCTCAGGACCAAAGTTGTAATAATGGTAACAGAGGTTAATTTGTACATACATTTCCCAGGGACCACCTACCATGTTACAAAGTGTGAGATATTCTACTATTCTCTTTTGAGAAAAGGGATGATTTTAATACTTATATGTAAATATGTGTATAGCTGCTAAACTAGAACCTTTAATGAAGGATGATAATGATTGGGGGAAAAGATGTTGCCCTCATAACATGAAATACCTGGATGAAAGTTATAGAGTCAGAGTAAATAGAGACTCCATTTCAACATTAACTCAGAAAACTCATATGAAATGTATACGATAAGGAATTTGGTGTCTGCTAGACAATAAAATGTATGCAACCATTACACAATTATGTTGGCGAGATTGTGGTAAACATTCAGACTTATTTTACAAATGTTCAACCCCCGTGTGTTTATCAATTCCTAACCTCAATAGATATCTATATAAGAAAACATTTGTTGTCTCACATGCAGTAAAATGTATCCTTGCAAAGTTGTATGAAAACGGTCTATGGGCCTGATTCTGATTGAGAAGGAAAGCCCCCAAAAAATAATAAAAAATCAAGTAACTGTGCACTTGGGCAAAACCATGTTTTGGGAGAGGAGGGAGGGAACAGGCTTAGTGGTGGGGAAGTAGGACCAAAATGGGGGAGATGTGAATGAAAATGGAGGAATAGGATGGATGGGGAAGCAGAGGGGTAAAGAAAGCCAGAGATAAGATAGGGGAAGAAGAGATAGGGGGGAGGAGGAGGAGGAGGAGGAGAAAATGGGGAGGAGGATAGAGGTGGGAACAGGGGGCAGAATAAAGGATTAAGTAGACAGTGATGGGGGAAGTTGAAGAAAACATGGTCATGGTGTGGATGAGGTAAATAATATGCAGAGATCAAGGCAATCAAAAAGAATTCAGCTGCTGCAGGTGAAGAAGATGCTCTCATGAAATCACTCTGGATGTTTTGTTTGATATACACGGTCATGGACCGGTTCTCAGGTTGTTATAAACAATAGACTGATATCAAAGAATTATGGTGAAAATTTCCTTTGGCTTGCCAAGTATACCCTGATATTTTGCACTAAAATTGTATGATTGGATGTTAAATCTTTACACTGCTATATGGAGAAAACTCAATTATGCATCCTCGTATGGCTGATGAGTGTCTGACACAGATACTACTGTTTTGGAGCTCGATACTTTTTGACAGAAATATGGCTTTTTGGAGCACAAATGAATCCACCTTTAAATGAGCTCTTATAATTATAAGTATGCTTACAAAAAAATTATTTTATTTTGTGTATTAGGTAATATTTTGTACATAATATCTTTACAATGTGATATTAAACAAAAAATTGTTTCAAATACAGTACCTCTGCCCCAAGCATTCCCAACCATTATCTCATGACAGAGGTGAACTGTTCTGCTCTTTTTTAGCTGTACACTCCCAAGTGAGAACTTCCAGTGTAGTATATCAAATCATGACAAATCATATATAACAGTGGTGCACTTTTTTGTTAAGTTTTGTGAGTCTGTACAGGCAAAGTAAACAATAAACTAATACCAAAACCTGATAGTAATTCTAACACTTATGTAACCTATTAATTTCATTAAATTAACAGTTCAAAGAATGGAGGATTTTTTAAATCCCTCTGCAAAGTTTTTCCCTGTCTACAGAAACTAAAATAGTGAAGTAATATTAGAAGAAACTAGAATTGAACCTTTTAAGAAAAATCAAAATACCGATCAATGTCACTAGCTATTATGCTCTCGTCAAATGCTATACGCATGATGGACAAAGCACCTTCATTTTTGGCTTTGTACCCTCATAGTGATCTAACAGCCGATTGTCTATCATGCATTAATGAGCTGCTAGACTCCAGATAATGTACAAATTGAGGCCTGTCTGTATTTATTGTAAATACAGATGGTATCCTCTGATAAGAGGATGGTGCTTCTGTCAGGTTACCCACTTATTGCATTAGGAGCATACAGTGAGACAAGACTCCTGATCTCTATCGTCCAGTTACTGTTGTCTGAGCACTGAGGGTGAAGACATAAACCTCATTTTCAGTGTCGGACTGGGGCATGTAGGGCCCACTGGGAGGATGCAGTGGTAGGGGCCCATGTTTATGGGTGTGGCTAGTCTGCAGAGGGGGTGGGGTCTGCCATCTCATTGGTTTGACTAACCATTAGTGAGTGCAATGTCTGGGCCCCTTCATAAATATATACAGTAAATTCAGATGCTGCATGCATGATAATGTATCAGATTAATAACAGATTAATAGCTGACAGGCTATGTCCTGCATTTAACCTGCAGTATCCAGGCTGGGGGAGAGAGAGAGAGAGAGAGAGAGAGCAGATTCTGTCTTCCTGAAATCAACTATTATAACAGACCCTAAAGTTAGGGATGAAAGCAATGCTTCATGTGCAGATGACCAGACCAGAGTCTCTTTGAAAGAAATTCCTGTGCCCTCTGGGCTAAACCCCCTCCCCCTGCCTGTTGCTAGGCACCTACAATATGTAAAAATGGTGTATGTTTAGTGTCCAGTAGGGAGGTGGTTAAAAATCCCAAGAGTGGGGGCTGCTGCAGCTGTGGGCTATATCTGTCCCTCTCACTGGTACTGAGTGTGCATCTCTTGGGGAATATAGCTACACGCTGGAGATGACCATTGCATATTCTGTGAAATTCCTCACAACAGGTTTTCTGTTGTTTCATTTCTTTTCATTTGTTGGAGATTGTGCCATAATCTGTGTGTATTTTTAAAATATTCTTAATAATCTCTGTAACACCTTTTGTAACTAAAGCTCTGAAGTATTCTTGGAATGAAACTTAAAAAAATCTAGTTCTTATTTTCTGTGTTTCTTATAAACCAAAGGCCCGTGTGGCATGTTACCGATTTCTCAAAATATTAATAATTGTGTATGAAGGTAAGGGCTGAAGTTTGCCTTCAAATATAGTACTGTTCCTTCGGCTGGTGGCAGTGTACCGTGTTTGATTAATCCTGTGTGTCAAAAGTGACACCATAAAACAGGACTTCTTTCTGGATTTGAGAGACTTCATTTGGACAGTTCTGATTAGTGTTTATGCCTACCGTTGGACTGGTCAGGATTTCTCACAAGGAGGCAACTGCAAGGCTACGCTTACTACCTCTCTCTCGCTCACAGACGTCATGCTGTGTTCTGCAGAATGCCTTACCAGGAGAGAGCGCTACTGTATGCAGTACAGGTTGAGTATCCCTTATTCAAATTCCCACATTTTTGGGTCCCCTACTAAGATAACGACATATATATTATATAGTATGTGTGTGTATGTATATATATATATATATATATATATATATATATATATATATAGTGTGTGTGTGTGTGTGTGTGTGTGTGTATGTATATATATATATATATATATATATATATATATATATGTATACACACACACACACACACACACACACACACACACGAGATATATATATATATATATGTGTCATTATCTCAATAGGGGAACCAAAACTGTGGGATTTTGAATTTTGGATAGGGGGTACTCAACCTGTAATGGGGAAAAAGAAGAAAACAGCATCAGAAGTTTTCGGGAAAAAGTGACAGTTTATTTATGAAGAGGATAATGAAGTGACAATGTCATTGTGTGAGGCATCTTAAATTGTGTGAGAGCTCAATGCATAAACAGCAACTCTATTTATATCACAAAAATAAAGGTTTTAAGAATGGAGCCTCCCACGCAGTCCCTGCTGAAGCTGGGAACATGGAGAAGACCTGGACTGCAGTTATGCTCCAATGGTAATATGAACAGCCGGTGGCACTGATGGTAGCATACCCCATGTTCTGAACTTAGACCTAATACTAAGTTTTGGATTTTACCTAGGGACTGTAGTGGCTTCCTAGTAGAAGGGCTCCCTGCTAATCACAAAAGAAAAGGGAGGATTCTGGTTGATCATTGGCTCTACTACCAGGTGCCATTCTAAACACAAAATATTGTATTGCAATAAGCTTTTACCATACGGTATTTCATCCTTATCCTGTCTCTCCTTTTCCTCTTCATCCTTCTTTTGCTTCTCTTCTTTTTCCTTCTCTTTTTTAGCTTTATGTTTGCAAGTATCCTTGTCCTTACGTTTATTGTCACAGACAACTTTTTCTGCTGGCTCTTCTTTAATATCCACAAGCGGGCAATCAGGAGATTTATCTAAGGATATAAAGTACCACATCTCAGATAATCAAATCCCACCAAAAAGTATATTAAATATACTCCTTAAAGCTTTAAAACTCAAGAAATAATCATCTCTCTAGTAAAAAAAAAAAATGAATACCAAACACTGAGCAACATCACCAAACAGGTCATTTCAACTTTAAACTTGTCATTTATTTTGTACTGTCTGGACATGGCTACTACTAACAGATGCACAGACAAAAATCTTAAATCTATGTGTGCAAATGCTAGGAGCTTAGGAGACAAAATTCCAGAGCTAATTGCGATAAAGACAAGGGATAACCTGGATATTGTGGCAATTACAGAGTCATGGTGCAATGAGAATCATGACTGGGACATAGCTATACCAGGATACAATTTATTTAGGAAAGATAGAATGGGAAGAACAGGAGGAGGGGTAGCAATGTATGTTAAAAAAAAGTATAAATTTAACTTTAATACAAAATATTGACAACAAAACTAAGGCCCTTTGGGTCACCATAGAAACCGGGGAGAAGCACATTATTCACATTGGGGTGATCTATAGACCACCAGGCCAGGGGCAGGATTTGGACAGGAACCTATTGTTGGACATCACTAAAATGGCTTTAAAGGGAGAAGTCATAATTATGGGAAACTTTAATTGACCTGATAGAAATTAGGAGGGGTCTTTTGCAAGTTCAGCTAAAAGTGGCAAATTTCTAAATTCCTTACAGGGAGCATCTCTCAAGCAATTGGTGAGGTAGCCCACTCGCAAAGATGCAATATTAGATTTAATAATCACTGGTGACAGGATATCAGACATACAGGTTAACCTCCGAAAATTAGAATATCGTGCAAAAGTTAATTTATTTCAGTAATTCAACTTAAAACTAAAGGTGAAACTAATATATTATATAGACTCATTACATGCAAAGTGAGATAATTCAAGCCTTTATTTGTTATAATTTTGATGATTGTGGTTTACAGCTTAAGATAACCCCAATTCCAAAATCTCAGAAAAATAGAATACTACATAAAATCAATAAAAAAAGGATTTTAAATACATAAATGTAGCATAACTGTTATGAACCACAAGCAGTGGTTCATTCCTGTTTGCTTTCTGTTTATTAATTTCATGTAATAGTTCTGTTTGAATGCCAGGATTTCTATAGTACTGGTTTAGAAGACTCTTGTTGGCTCAATATTAGATTTAATTCTTACAAATGGAGACAGGACATCAGACATATATGTGGGTGAGCACCTGGGATCCAGTGATCATCAAGCAGTATGGTTTAGTATAAAGACAGGATCCAACTCCTGTCACACAAAAACAAAGGTGTTGGATTTTAGAAATGCTGACTTTGCAAAAATGGTGAGATGTTTAAGTGATTCATTGGCGGACTGGAAGAACTTGGAAGGAGTGCTGAAGAGGTGGGAAAAACTAAAAAGTGCAATACTAAGGGCGACAGACCTTTGTATCAAAAGGGTTAGGAAAAGCACCAGGAAAAAGAAGCCAGTGTGGTTCACAAAAGAAGTTGCAACTAGTGTGAAAGCAAAAAAGATGGCTGTTAGGAAATACAAAAAGACTCAAAATAATAACGACAAAGTGGTGTATCTTGACAGACGGAAGGATGCTAAGAAAGTGATTAGACAGACGTGCAAAGGCAGAAGCTGAGGAGAAAATGGCCCAGTCAGTAGATAAAGGGGGCAAAACTTTTTTTAAGTATATAAGTGAAAGGAGAAAATGAAATGGAGGAATAATAAGACTTAACTCAGAGAGTGAGCATTTGGTGGAGGGAGACAAGGCAATAGCAGATCACCTAAATAATAATTTTTGCTCAGTATTTACTACAGAAGGAGAAGGGAAGGGGCCACAGTTAAGTTGCAAGGACATTCATAAAAATAAGGTAGATGAAAGTACATTTACAGAGGAGAAGGTCCTAACAGAACTTTCACAACTAAAAGTGGATAAATCAATGGGGCCAGATGGGATACACCCAAGGATACTAAAAGAGCTAAAAGATGTGCTGGTAACAACTTTAACAGAATTATTTAACCAGTCACTAAATACAGGTGCTAGTCCAGAGGACTGGAAAACAGCAAATGTAGTTCCACTTCACAAAAGTGGAAGCAAGGAAGAAGCAAGTAACTACAGACCAGTAAGCCTTACATCCATAGTAGGGAAAGTAATGTAAAAACTATTAAAAGAAAGAGTTGTGGAATATCTTAAATCAAACAACTTACAGGATCCAAAACAGCATGGATTTACTGGTGGGAGATCATGCCAAATAAATCTTATTGACTTTTTTGACTCTGTGATGAAAATAATAGATCAAAGGGGAGCTGTAGATGTAGCATATCTAGACTTTAGTAAGGCATTTGACACAGTCCCACATAGCAGACTGCTAAATAAACTTGAAAGCGTGGGGTGGATTATAAAACAGTTAAATGGATAAGAACCTGGTTGCTGGATAGAAAACAGACAGTTGTAGTAAATGGAGTGCAGTCTATGGAGGGAAATGTTATCAATGGAGTACCCCAGGGATCTGTACTTGGACCAGTTCTCTTTAATATCTTTGTTGGTGACATTGCAAATGGTATTGAAGGGAAAGTATGCCTTTTTGCAGATGATACAAAGATATGCAACAGGGTAGAAACACCGGGAGGGGTAAAACAAATGATTGATGACCTAGGTAGGCTTGAGAAATTGTCAAGAACACACTACAGTTTAATGCCAAAAAATGCAAAATCATGCACTAGGGCAGGCTTTCCCAACCACGGTCCTCAAGGCACACTAACAGTGCAGGTTTTAGTGATATCCAGGCTTCAGCACAGGTGACTTAATTAGTAGCTCAGTTATTTTGATTTAACCATCTGTGCTGCAGCCTGGATATCACTAAAACCTGCACTGTTGGTGTGCCTTGAGGACCGTGGTTGGGAATGCCTGCACTAGGGTCTCAAAAACCCAAAGGCTAAATATAGTATCAATGGTACTATAATGGAAACTACTGAGGAGAAAAGGGATGTTTCAAGTGACTTAAAGGCAGGAAAGCAATGCAACAAAGCAATGAGAAAGGCAAGTCAGATGCTTGTTTGCATAGGGAGAGGAATCAGTAGCAGGAAAAAAGAAGTAAAATGCCACTGTATAGATCTTTGGTACGGCCCTATCAGAAATACTGCGTCCAGTTCTGGAGACCATAGGGGTCATTCCGAGTTGATCGTAGCTGTGCTATATTTAGCACAGCTACAATCATGAACTCAGACATGTGGGGGGACGCCCAGCACAGGGCTAGTCCGCCCCGCATGTCAGTGCCGCCGCCCCCCCCCCCACGCAGAAGTGCAAAGGCATCACACAGAGGCGATGCCTTTGCACTTCAAGAGTAGCTCCCGGCCAGCGCAGCTTTAGCGTGCTGGCCGAGAACTACTCTTCGCTCCCCGGCCTGCAGTGGCTGCGTGTGACGTCACGCAGCCACTGCGGGCCACTCCCCGCACGGTCCAGCCACGCCTGCATTGGCCGGACCGCGCCCATGAAATGGCAGCCAAACGCCGCCATTTCGCCCCCTCCCACCCATCGACCGCCTCTGCCTGTCAATGAGGTAGAGGCGATCGTAGCGCAGCGATGGGCAGCCATGCGCCGGCACACTGCGGTGCATGCACAGTTCTGACCCGATCGCTATGCTGCAAAAACTGCAGCGTGCGATCGGGTCAGAATGACCCCCCATATCTCCAGAAGGATATAAATACAGTAGAGAGTGTACAAAGAAGGGCAACTAAAATGGTGCATGGCCTACATCACAAAACTTACCCGGAAAGGCTAAAAGATCTTAACATGTATAGTTTGGAGGAGAGAAGGGAAAGGGGGGACATGATAGAAACTTTCAAATATACCAATGGTCTTAACAAAGTTCAGGAGGGAAACATTCTTCAAAGGAAGAGAAGTATTAGAACTCGAGGACATACACTGAAACTGGAGGGAGGCAGGTTCAGGGGAAATTTAAGGAAAAATTACTTCCCAGAAAGTGTAGTGGATAAGTGGAATAGCCTCCCATCAGAGGTGGTAGAGGCTAAGACTGTAGAGCAATTTAAACATGCTTGGGATAACCATATGAACATCCTTACAAAGATTTAAGGTTCAAAAAGGGTTGAGATTACCTAAAGGATAAAAAAGGGGCAGACTAGATGGGCCAAGTGGTTCTTATCTGTCGTCAAATTCTATATTTCTATGTTTCTATATGTGATAATCATACTTACGAAAATTTAGGCACTGTATATTTACTCACGTCAGGTCTTCATTTACAGCTTTTACTATTAGCTGCAATATATATCTTTATAGAAAATAATTTTTATCTGTGCATGGTAGTCCCGTGCCAAATGGGCAACAAGTCACTAGGGAGAGGGCTACCATCCACCCTCCCATCCCCACCCTGCCAGCTGATATGGGTGCTGCATCTTCTACCATTTAATGAGCATCATTCAAAGAGATCAGCATGAATTAATGATCATGTCCCTGATCTGAGCAAAGGGCAGAACTGTTGCAGAATAGGCTTCCTTATTCAAGCATAAACACAGAAGGAAGATTGTGCGATAAACCTTACTGTAACCAGTACATGTAAAACTCATAACACAATTACTGTACAAACAAGAAGTTTCTAGAAGTACACTATCACAACAAAGAGAGGCTACACAGTAACAAATTAAGATACACTGCCATCTACTATCCCATGCAGTGTAGATTCTCAAATAGTACTTTGCCTGTTGTTGTTGTTGTTGTTGTTGTTGTTGTTCTTTCCTTCATATACTGTATAAGCAGAATTCACTTGCTGCGAGTTCAATCCAAGTATCAAAGGCATTCATTATGCTTCCTTTACTTAATTATCACTTACGAAAAGCTGCTCTTTCCAAGGAGACAGCTTTTTGGAAATGGGCCACTTTTCTTGTGCTACTTTGGTCTTCGAAGACTCTTCGCAGCCTGCCTTCAAGCTGTGCATGAAGACAGGTTTGAAGCATGAAGACAGGCTGCGAAGAGACTGAAAACCGAAGCAGCAGGAGAAAAGAGAAGACGGCAGACAGCACTCCCTCAACCACCCCAGCCAGCCTACCCGCCCATCAACCCCAACCCATAGAAACATAGAATTTGATGGCAGATAAGAACCACTTGGCCCATCTAGTTTGGCCCTTTTTTTTTTACCATATTTTTTTTATCTTAATCCTCATTTGATCCTTATTTCTTTGTAAGGATATCTGTATGTCTGTCCCATGCAGGTTTAAATTGCTCTACTGTTTTATCCTCTACCACCTCTGATGGGAGGCTATTCCACTTGTCCACTACCCTTTCTGTGAAGTAATTTTTCCTCAAATTTCCCCTGAACCTCCCTCGCTCCAGACTCAGTGCATGTCCTTGTGTCCTATTGCTTCTCTTCATTTGGAGAATGTTTCCCGCCTGGACCTTGTTAAAACCGTTGATATATTTGAAAGTTTCTATCATGTCCCATCTTTCCCTTCTCTGCTCCAAACTATACATATTGAAAGTTTTAGTCTTTCTGGGTATGTTTTGTGATATAGGCCATGCACCATTTTAGTTGTCCTTCTTTGTACAGTCTCCAATGTATTAATATCCTTTTGAAGATATGGCCTCCAGAATTGAATACAGTATTCTAGATGAGGCCGTACCAATGACCTATACAGTGACCGGCATGTCACATGACCGGCACCTCCTAGAGACCTGTAGAACGCATGCGTTCCACGGGTATTCACTTCCGCTTCCGTTACGGCGGTTCAATGCACCGCAATGATATAACTAGAAGTTATATAAGTGCGCAGTTGATTCTGTGGATGAATATCAACTATTTTAAATTATGTTCAATGCTTCCAACTGGATTAAGTTATATGAATTGTTTGGAATAGTGTATGGACTAGCCAACCAACTGCCCAAACGCAGCAGCTCCTTGCGGCGCAGGGCACCGTGGGATGGGAGAGATGTGATGACGATACGCCGTAGATGGGGTAAGCTGGGAGGGGGCAGAGCATGCTGGGGAAGCTGCGGCACTACCCGCTGTCTTGTATATAGTGGTGTGCTCGGCAGAGAAGGAACCGAGCGCACCACTACATACATTATAGCCAGTAGATTAAGTTTTGGGGGGGCACTAAAGACATGGGATCTTCAGAGGCACTCAGGATCTGTGTGGCAACCTGATATACAATGATGTTAGTGATGTTTCTGCAATCATGCAGTGTCATATGCAAATGATTTGATCATAGTGGGTGTCCTTTTGCACGGGTTAGCATCTGCCCACATTAGCATTCAGGGGTGTATCTTCCTATTGGCCAGGATGGCACTCGCCAGGGGCGCCCGGCAAGGAGGGGGCGCCGCCTGGCTGTGCCACCCACAGCCAAAGGATAGAAAAGCAGTACTGTCAGACTGTACCTGGTGAGAGTCTGTTACTACTACTACTACTACTACTACTACTACTACTACAGTAACAGACTCTCACCAGGTACACAGCAATTGTTAGATATTGTTAAGATAATAAAAAAGTGTCAGTGTTTGGGAGAAGGGACTGTAG
The DNA here is from genome assembly GCF_028390025.1 of Pseudophryne corroboree. Taxonomy (NCBI): domain Eukaryota; kingdom Metazoa; phylum Chordata; class Amphibia; order Anura; family Myobatrachidae; genus Pseudophryne; species Pseudophryne corroboree. The sequence goes on along the minus strand of NC_086452.1, from coordinate 152,895,501 downwards.
TACCTGGAAAACTACACAATTTTCATGTATGTTAGATGTAAGTAAGTAGAAAGTAAATGAAAACTTTAACTTGTTGAGTGTAATAAACAAAATACATATCTTATCTATTTCAAGGCCATGTTCAAGGAAATGTATATCAGTTAATTGTATAATTGATCATTTTATCTTGGAAGTGATGGCACCCTGATGTTTTTTTCTAACAGGAAACACTCCTTCCACCCAACTAATGGTGTTTGGTTAATGGCTGGGTCAATTTGAGGCTCATCTCACAGCATCTCATTAGCATTTCATTCAGGATGCAGTCAAGATGCCGGCATTTGGCATCCCGGCGGTCGGAAAGCCGACGCCACGCCAGCATCCCGAAACTGCTCAGAATGCTGATGCTGGCATCCCAACATAGATAGCGATGCAGAATGCCAAAATCGGGATCGAGTTGGTGCCAAAGTCTCCACTGGCAAGCTACGTGGGAGGGTTAGGGTTAGGCTGCAAGGGCGGAAGGGCTAGGGTTAGGCTGCAGGGAGGGAGATTAGGAAGGGTGGGTTAGGGTTAGGCACCACTGAAGAAGCTTTTGGGGGAGGGGGGCAGGTTAAGGTCAGGCTGTGGGAAAGGTGGGTTTGGGGGGAGGGATGGTGTAACGTGAATACGAGACACTACTGCGGTGTAATGTGAATAAGGGACACTACTGTGTGGCATAATTTGAATTGTAAGTACTATTGTGTCCACGTCCTTCCCCACAAGACCATGCCCCATTTCCAATACTCACACCTTATTCCAAATGTGTGTAGGGAGGGCGCCAGCTCCCTACTTTGCCAGGGGCGCTCGGACCCCTAGATACACCCCTGTTAGCATTTAATCTCAATTGCATACAGCAAATCATTGCAACAGGAGTAGGAAGAACAACCGTACCTGACCCTCAATGTGCTTTGGTTGGGGGACCCCCTGAAAGAGGGGGGTCCAGGATACAGTGCGTGGGTACAGTGTGGCAGTGCTGCGGCTAGCAGTGGTAGCGGTGATTGGCCCTGCAGGTGCTGCCGGTCAGTGCTCCCACAGAGCGTATTCACTGTGTGCAAGGCACCGCCGGCACTACCCTAGTTCCAGCCTTGCATAATACATAATAATTACCCCAGAAATGTTCTAGGCAATTTAACCCCAGTGATTCATATGACATGTTTCCCTCTCTGTATTCTTACAGTACCTGGCCCATATCCTGGGTTGTCCTCCACATGTTCATGAATCGAGAGCTCTGTATCTACTGAATCAGCTGTTGGTGACAAATCATAAAACTTTGTGTGAGTAATGGCAACTAATACAATTGCTACATCAAATATATTAGGATTGTTTCTCATAGACAACATACTTTAGTGGCATTGTTCAAAACTATATAGCAGGACTTCTCACATAAGTTTTTTGTGTATTTACCACTGTTTTTAAAGCAAATATACAGCCACAGCTTTAACATAAAAGTGGAGATACAATTAGTGATGAGGTTCCATTGGAAATGATTAATCTATTGGCTAGGACCTTGCCAAACTCTTTAAGATTCACTTGTAGGAATGAGATGATGAGATGGCATGTAGCGTGTTCACCGATTTGCCTTGTTTCACTAGGACAACCATGTTTGCCAGGACAATGGTGCTGTCATTTTTTTAAATTTGGAGGTTAGAGTTAAAAAAAAGGTTTAATAAAAAAATGGGAGAGGGGTTAGCTTCTTATAATAGGAAGTCATACAGTCATCAGGACCTGGGACAACATTGTTTTGTGAGTTTTTATAGTTTGATGAAGTTCCTGGGCATTGATCTCCGTTGTTAGGAAAGCTATTTGGGCTGCAGATAAAGGAGGTGAGATGTCAGTGAGCAAGCTATTAATTGATTCTACGTTCAAGGGTGGTCATTCCGAGTTGTTCGCTCGCTAGCGGCTTTTAGCAGCATTGCAAATGCTAGGCCGTCGCCTTCTGGGAGTGTATCTTAGCTTAGCAGAATAGCGAACGAAAGATTAGCAGAACTGCTACTAAATAATTTGCTGCAGTTTGAGTAGCTCCAGACCTACTCCTAGACTGCAATCCCCTCAGTCCGTTTAGTTCCTGGTTTGATGTCACAAACACGCCCTGCGTTCGGCCAGCCACTCCCCCATTTCTCCAACCACTCCTGCGTTTTTACCTGGCACGCCTGCGTTTTTTAGCACACTCCATGAAAATGGCAAGTTTCCGCCCAGAAACACCCATTTCCTGTCAATCATACTACTATCACTCGAGCGATGAAAAAACGTTGCTCGAGCTTGTGTAAATCTACAAAGTTTTGTGTGAAAGTACTTAGCGCATGCGCGCTGCGTACCATGTACATGCGCATTTTGCCATTTTTTCACTTGATCGCTGCACTGTGAAAATCGGCAGCGAGCGAACAACTCGGAATGACCACCAAGGCCCCCAGGGTGGGTCTGGCGTGTGAACGCAGTAAAAATTCCAGAATTGGTCTGCAGTTTTTTGGGGAATAGCAGGCCTAAAACCAAAGTGTTAATAAAAAAAACCCTCTCTTTCCATACAAAAAAAGACTACACTTGCTGCACATGTACAATATTACATGAAAGATCATTGCACTTTAATTGCATGATTATATATACGCTTCAATCGAATTGCTTTTGGATAAAACTGGTCATACGTATTAAATTTTTAACAATGCAATATAAAATAGTTGTACTGAATTATTGGATTGATGCCTATTCCCACCAGAATCTGTGGGTACTAACGCACATACCAGTTTTGCTCAGCTGCCCTGCTATTATTTTGTTTATAAATTACAATCAAGGGGGAATTCAATTTTGCCCTAAAAAAATGTTGGTGAAAAAATGCCTTTACCGTGATTTTGTGCTTGATGTTTTTTTTGAGCAATTCAATTAAAAAAATCACATTTGGAAGAAAACACATAGGATCAATGGCTAAGTACCCGGATTTATGTGTTTTTGCGATCGCAGCCACGACAAAACGCACTTTTCAGGGATTTGTTTCAGGACCTATACATACAGTACTGTGGAAAAGTTTTAGGCAGGTGTGGAAAAAATGCTGCAAAGTAAGAATGCTTTCAAAAATAGAAGTGTTAATAGTTTATTTTTATTAACAAAATGCAAAATGAATGAAATGATGATTATGGTAATGGGTTGGATATGAAGTCCCGGCAGACGGTATGCCGACTGTCAATATACCGACAGCGGCATCCCCGCCCACCAGAATGACGGCAGTGGGAGAGTGCATGGACACCCATGGGTGGGAATAGCACTGGCGAGGATGTCGCTGTTCTCAGCTGTCGGGATACTGGCTTCGGGGTCATAAACGCTGGGATCCCGACAGCCGGAATATTAACTATATCCCATTATAACCTGTTTGGTATGATTGGTTAATCTCATACATGTGACTATAATCCTACAAAATCCCTGACATTGTGCAAGTGTACCTAGAAGAATTGATGCTGTTTTGAAGGCAAAGGGTGGTCACACCAAATATTAATTTACATTTACCTTCTGTTTCATATGTAGGTTGAAACACAGTCATTAACTGAAACAGAAACAGTTGTGTAGGAGGCTTAAAACTGGGTGAGGAACAGTAAAACTCTGATACAAAGGTGAGAATGTGGAAGACAGTTTCATGTCACAGGTCACCATGGCAAAACTGAGCACAGTTTGAAAAGTCAGTTGGGTGTCTGTTTTTTCCTATATAATAGACAGGAAAAAACAGACACCCAACCGACTTTTTAAACATTTGAATTCCCCCCAAGGTTTCATCAGCAAGGTCTCTCCCAGGCAAAGATTTCAAAGCAGACTGGGATTTCAAAATGTGCTGTTTATGCTCATTTAAAGAAGCACAAAGAAACCGGCAATGTTGAGGACCGTAGACGCAGTGGTCGGCCAAGGAAACTTTGTGCATCAAATGAAAGACACATCATGCCTGCTTTTCATGGAAATTGGAAGATGTCCAATAGTGCCATCAGCTCAGAACTGTCAGAAACCAAAGGGACCCAGGTATAGCCATCTACTGTTTGGAGAAGCCATGTAAGAATTTTGGTGCTCTGAGCTGATGAGTCAACATTTTAAATATTTGGCTGTACAATAATGAGTTTCTGCAGGAAATAGCGAAGAACGGTGAAGTTTCCTTGCAAGTATGGGGCTGCATTCCAAATGTAGTTGGGGATTTTGTCAGGATTAATGATGTCCTCAATGCTGAGAAATATAGGCAGGTACTTAACCATTAAGCAATACCATCAGGGAGGCATCTGATTGGCTCCAAATTTATTTTGCAGCAGGACAATGACCCCAAACATACAGGCAATGTCATTAAGAACTATCTTCAGAGTAAAGAAGAACAAAGAGTGTTAGAAGTGATGATATGGCCCTCACAGTGCCCTGATCTCAACATCATCGAGTCTGGCTGGGATTACATAAAAACACATAAGGCTTTGAGTAAGCCTACATCCACAGAAGATCTGTGGTTAGTTCTCCAAGATGTTTGGAACAACCCCATTGCCGAGTTCCTTCAAAAACTGTGTGAAAGTGTACGTAGAAGAATTGATGCTATTTTAAAGGCAAATGGTGGTCACACCAAATATTGATTTGATTTTGAATTTTCTTCTGTTTTATTCACTTTGCATTTTGTTAATTGATAAAAATAAACTTTTTAACACTTCCATTTTTGAAAGTAGTCTTTCTTTGCAGCATTTTTTCCACACCTGTCTAAAACTTTTGCATAGTACTGTATATTTTGCAGCAACTGCTGGACAGAAACATGCTCTGTACAGTTAGAATTTTAAGCAGACTTGGTACAATACAGTTAAGCAAGAATTAACTTTCAAGACAAGCTTATATCCTATTACCATGTATTAAAATGAGCTCACTTTCTCTGAATTTGATTCTCGTCATTAGCATCAAAGTCATTCAGATGACTCAGTTCCTAATAATTCTATAATAATAATTGTAGGTCTATTAGAGGTTCAAAGCAAAGCAATAATATTCCCACTCTACTCCATCTAATCTTTTTACCAGGGCACACAATGACTCTACATTGTAGAAGATTTGCACAAGACATTGCTTACCATCCCCTTCCCAGGGGTTTGCAAATGTACACCAATATGTTGGCAGGAATGCAAAGTACCATGGTTTTGGGATGCCGTATTCCCCTAAAAGACATAAGATTATATAGTAATGCAGGACATGTACAGTAAAATGTATTATATAACTCAAATAATGGGAGCTGTGTAAAATATGCTTCACACAGCTAGTTTAGTGACATTTGCAGAATGTAGGTTTATATTGAAAATCTAATACCCCTTTCACATTGCAAAAATAACCCGGTATCGACCCCGCATATTGGCGGGTCGACAAGGGTCACTGTGCGATGTAAAAGGGGCCATGGAGCAATCCTGGGTCACCTGACCCGGTAATTCAACCCGGGTTATAAGAAGGGTTATTCCCAGGTTGAATACTGGGTCAGTGGCAGTGTAATACCCCTTTCATATCGCACAAATAACCCAGTATAGACCCGGCATATTGTCGGGTCGACACGGGTCACTGTGCGATGTGAAAGGGGCCATGGAGAATTCTCGGGTCGCCTGACCCGGCAATTCAACCCAGGAATAAAGCAGTGTTATTCCCGGGTTGAATACTGGGTCAATGGCAGTGTAAACAGGCTCCCGGGTCGATGCGACCCAGGAACCGTTCACTACAACAGGGAGAGGCGGCACAGAGATGAGCTGATCTCCCAGCACCGCCCCCGCTGCTGGCTCCACCCCCCACTGCTGTGGCAACCCGTCCGTCTTATTGCCTGGTTGGGGAAGCCAGCAGTCGCGTCCAATGCCAGGTCCCACCCGGGAAAGACCTGTTTCCAATTCCCATGTGGGATCCGGCTTTGGCGATGTGAAAGGGGTTTAAATGGGTTCCAGACTCGATGTGACCCAGAACCCGCTCACTACATCGGGAGAGGCGGCGCGGAGATGAGCTCATCTTCCAGCACCGCCTCCGCCCCGCTGCTGGCTCCGCCCCTCTGCAGCTATGGCAATTGACCCGGCATATTGCCAAGTGGGCTTAGGCTCCAATGCCGGCTCACACCCGGGAAGGACCCGTTTCCAATTCCCGGGTGGGATCCGGCATTGGAGATGTGAAAGGGGTTTTAAGAAGTTTGCCTGCTTAGATCCACACCTATACAGTTTTTGTTGACTCTGTGGTTGTATGATAAATAAAAATGCTTATTTTCAGGCAGAACACAAGGAGACAGTATCAAAATAAAAATATGAAATATTAAAATATATATATGCATGGTCAGTGCCGTTTCTTGCGGCAGGAGTACCATGCGATCGCACAGGGAGCCCACCGTCACTTTGTGGCTCCTTCTGCTACCCCTCCTCCCTCTAGCATTGTACTCTGCTCGGGGGAGTGGAGTAGCATTAAGGAAGAGGGAAGAGGGGGAGCGGAAAATCTATGCTTATACTTACACCCCCTTACACTCCATTGGCAACAAGCATTTTCCTTGGCAACGAGTATGGATCCCGGAGCATGAAACCCATGGAAACGAGCATGACACCAAGCACATGAAACCCCTGGTAATGAGTGTGACACCCAGCGCATGAAAACCCTGGCAACAAACAGGTAATTTAAAAGTAAAAGTATGTGGTGTATGGCATACTATGGTGCAAGGGGCATTACTGTGTGGCGCTTAATATGGTGGAATGTTTATTTTTTCCAGTGGTGGCCGAGGTCTGTTGTTACAGGGTTAAAAACTGAGTGGTTTTGATGGGGTTTTGTAAACCACCATTAATGTCCATCGGTTTCACAGCAGCAGTTTCATCCTAGGGTTATGACTTACTGTAACTTCCTTAGTGCCATAGAACTGCCACATCTATCTGTCCAATCAGAAAGTGAGAAATCACAATACACTGAAAATGACGGCAATCACTATGTATTGAACAAGGAGGCAGATAACTGATAATTCTCTTATGGAGGAAATATGGGAGGTAGTTAAATAGTCAACAGTTATGCTGTTGATGTTGTACAATGCAGATGTAAGAAGGTTATTAATTTAATTTTAACAGTATTGGTATTATAACTTTAAACATGATGGTAAAGCATCATGCTTAAAGTTATAATGCCATCAAGGTTAAAATGCTTTCAATAACATTACTACAGCATTGGCATTGTGAAGTCGACATTTTGACTGTCGACATTCATTCCATAGGAGCAACCCGCTGATTGGCTGTGTGCGGTCAGACTGTCAATCACTGCTTCCCCATTGACTGCAATGGTGGTAACCACTCCATTCAAGTCAATGATGGCTACTGATACATTGTAGTCAATGATGAGAATTGCAAGGTTATTAGAGGTCAACCTTGCATTTCCCATCATTGACTACAATGTATCGACTACGCGCGCGCGTGTGTGTGTGTGTGGAGGGGAGGGGGGGGGGGGGTCAGTGATTCAGTTAGGTGAAGTGTGTCCCCCCCTGGCTGTGGCATTACCCCCTTCCCCACCTGCTAGTGGTGCCCGATGCTGGTTTTAAAAAAGGCGGAGGAACCCCTATATCTTTTCCCTCCTGTATTTTTAAAACCAGGGCTGGCTCCAAGAGCCTGGTGTTGGTTAATATAATACAGGGGAACTCTACACAATTTTTCTCTTGTGTTTTTAGACCCAGGACCTGCTCAAAGAGCCCGGGGCTGGATATGCTTGTGGAGGGGGACCCCGCACCATTTATTAATTTTTTTTAATGATTTTAAACACTTTTGTTACTTTACACACAAAGCCCTGCACAGATCACACTGATCCGTACATGCTTCATGTTCGGTAGTGTTTGGCAGCCGGCACACCCAGCAACCATGGCTGCCAAACATGACTGTAAACGCCATCGTAAAATACGATCCACCCAAACATGGGAGCACAGTAAATTTATGAATTTAATTTTAAAAGAACACCCGTGTCCGATAGATCATGATCTCGGGCAAACACGGGTTAAACACATTTTTTTAAATATTCAACTGTATTTTAAAGTGTGCTTTCTCAGGGGGTGTCATCTTAGTAAGACTACTGTAGCAGAATACAATCCAAACGAGAGAGTGCAGCAACCCGCCAATTAGTAAATGAGTCCCTTCGGTCCTTGAGATATTTTCAACTTTAAAAGGGGGTGTGCATGAGTATAGGTTCATATAGGCTTTACATGTAGGTGGGAAGATCCAAGAGCAACAATTAAAATAATTGGTTACTGTCTCCAGATTCTAGTACGCCATTTACCAGCATTGCATTACTCTGGGTCTTGTTATTAGCAGAAAGTATTTTTCAGAACTACCAACTATCTTAGTTACAATGTTTAGCAAAACGCACAAGAAAATATATATTTTTGGTCTGACCTTATTAGGGATCTGTAAGAGTTACGGTATATAGTCAGTATGTAACCCAATAGTATTTAGTAATGTCATTTTAGTAATGTAGCTTATTAGAGCAACTAGTGAGTCACATACACATTGTGCACAATAAACATGAATAATAACTTAAATAAGTGAACAATTCAAATAACAGTTTAAACATTAACTCTGTGGGTTTTTTTTTAAGTGCCTGTAGGTCAACACAGTTAGGTAGAGAAGATAGAGGCAAATTAGTCCCAAAAATCATCAGAGTGCCCCAAAATCAGTGCTGGGTAGTGGGAAAGAGTTATGGGGGTAATTCTGAGTTGATCGCAGCAGGAACTTTGTTAGCAGTTGGGCAAAACCATGTGCACTGCAGGGGGGGCAGATATAACATGTGCAGAGAGAGATAGATTTGGGTGTGGTGTGTTCAATCTGCAATCTAAATTGCAGTGTAAAAATAAAGCAGCCATTATTTACCCTGCACAGAAACAAAATAACCCACCCAAATCTAACTCTCTCTGCACATGTTATATCTTCCTCCCCTGCAGTGCACATGGTTTTGCCCAACTGCTAACAAAGTTCCTGCTGCGATCAACTCAGAATTACGCCCTGTGTCTTGGGGGTTGGGTGTTCTGCACAACCCTGCTATCCTGTTGCTGCGGGAGCTACTGGTGGCAATGGGTTGTCCGGGCTTGGTGTGTGCTAGCTCAGTGGTTCCCAAACTTTTGTGAGTCACGGCACCCTGGAGTGTCAGATTTTTTTTTCACGGCACCCCTAGGCCACAAGTTTCTTATTGAGAAATTTAGAAAAAAATATTAAATTATGTTTATATGTCATCCTTAGGGTCAGTTATGTGGTGAGGGACAAGATTTGCTTCTGTTTGTCCACATATTTTATAACTGGAAGCCATCAGCACTGGTTTTGCCTATTAAATTGACAATAAATAGTTTGAATTGGTCCTTGACCACCAACCTGAGGCACCCCTGCAAGTGTCCCGCGGCACCCCAGGGTGCCACGGCACACAGTTTGGGAACCACTGTGCTAGCTTATACTTTCTCTATACTCCACATTGTGCACAACAAGCTGTATGGTACCTTGTTCTTTCCAAGTTGTATTTCATGCGTTTGAAACATTGCATATACCTCCCTTGTTTCTGTTACAATATTGTATCCTTTATCCAATCTGCATTTTCCCATGCACTTGTTGCAACATTATCACATACTCTGTTAGTTTTTGAGCACTGTGACTCAATAAAGACAAACTTTGCTTGCGAAAACATTCAGATATATAATTTGTTCACAGACACCCACTCACACCATCCCCAAGGTGAGCGCAGGTAGCACACAGACCTATGATAGGGTAGTGGGAAAGAGACAAGGAATGTACCAGGTTTTATCAACAGATATAACTAGGATATCATGAAGATTTGTCTGCCCCAAGCAAATACTAGAACAATGCAGAAGAGAAATGCCAACATGTTTCATCTAGGTCCATTTATTAAATTTTTATATACAGTAGGAGCACCATCAGGAGAAACACAAAGTACTTGAAGTTGTAAAGGGACAGGCCGCAGGTTGTAGGGTAGAAGGTTATCAAATGATAATTGCTATCTGTGGTAGCACCCAGAGGTGAAGTCACTGGCCAGTTGGGGGGGCCGATGCATAGATAAAAGCAAGTCTTACATCGCATTATGGGGGTCCTTCAGAGTTGATCGCTCGCTAGCAGTTTTTAGCAGCCGTGCAAACGCTATGCCGCCTTCCACTGGGAGTGTATTTTAGCTTAGCAGAAGTGCGAACGAAAGGATCGCAGAACGGCAACAAAATAATTTTGTGCAGTTTCAGAGTAGCTTCAGAACTACTCAGTGCTTGCGATCACTTCAGACTGTTCATTTCCTGTTTTGACGTCACGAACACGCCCTGCGTTCGCCCAGCCATGCCTGCGGTTTTCCTGGCGCGCCTGCGTTTTTTTCGACCACTCCCTGAAAACGGTCAGTTGACACCCAGAAGCGCCCACTTCCTGTCAATCACTCTGCGGCCAGCAGTGCGACTGAAAAGCTTCACTAGACCTTGTGTGAAACTACATAGTTCGTTGTAATAGTACGACGCGCGTGCGCATTGAGCCGCATGGGCAGAAGTGCCATTTTTTTGCCTGATCGCTGCGCAGCGAACGAAAGCAGCTAGCGATCAACTCGGAATGACCCCCTATGAACAGAAAAATACATACATTTGTCCATATGCTTTTTTTAAAATTGTTATTACATAGATTTGTGTTTTTTTCAACCATAAAGCAGAATAGAAAGACAATAAAACATATTCTTTCCATAGAGTTGCCAATGTTCATTACTAAAACCAATGGCAGTTATTATAAAAAGTATTTCCATTATGGCCCTATGTATTCATGAGTAAGCCCCTCAATTCTATGTGTTGGGAAGACTTTAGAAGCCTCTGTGTCTTTTATCACCATGTCCTTTCCTGAGAGGAAATGTTTAATACTTTTAGTACACCGATAGGCTATCCTACCACTCTTCACAGCCCATACAAGATGCCTCCCGAAAGAGAAAGGAAACAGCAGAAATAGCATGAACAACAATGAACAGATCTTAGTATTTAGCAGGTAACAATGTGTTGAGGCTAAATTCAAACAAGCTAAAGGACTTCTGATGTCACAACCATGTGATCCGTGACAGCAGGGGGGGGAGCAAGGTCGGAACATGGGATACAAATTGTACCCTTGTGGGTTTGCTTTGCACGCCACGCTTCGGACTCGGTGGTTGGCTCTGCTTCACTCACCATAAGGATACTAAAGAGAATAGATGTTGACATGGATGATGAAACTGCTAGCCTACCAACCTTGCTCCTCCCACTACCACTGCAGGTCACATGGTTGTGATGTCAGAGAACATTTAGCCCACTTGGACCTAGCATCACCCGTAACAATACCCACGAGTGTCAAGACTTGCCTTGAGAAAGCATAGCGAAACGCATATCAGCGTTGCCTAGATCTGTTGTTGATAACACTTGTACTGTATTAAGAAATGGCAGTGTGTTTTAGCTAAACAGGTGTTATACAAAGATAGTAAGATGACCCGCCATGCACTATAAATGATTCAGTATATGTAGCGACTATCAAGACCTGCAGTGTACAGATCTGCGAGGTTAATCAGTTAGCCATAGGAAATGTTGGCAATAGAAACTTATGATACACTGGGGATCTAATACACAGTGGTGTAACTAGGGCCCCGCAGCCACTGCAATCGTTTGGAGGTGCAGGGCTGCAGGGGCACCGCCGCCACTGATTGCTGCTATTTTGGGAAGGACACGGAGGACACAGTGCGTACCTCTCCTATGTGTCCCACCTGGGTCTCCGGCGGCAGCGGCGTGTCTGTTAAATGAAGTGCCGGATCGTGACCTCTGATTGGCTCACAAGCCGGCAGTTAATTTCACAGACACGCCGCTGCCGCTGGAGACACAGGAGGGATACACAGAAGAGGCGCGCACTGTGCCCTCCTTGTCCTTCCCAAAACGCACAGCAGCGGGGGAGCCGGGGGTGTACCTGGCACTGGGTGGTATATGTGTACCTGGCACTGGGGGGCATATTTGGCACTGGGGGGGGGCATATTTGACACTGGGGGGTTTATCTGTACCTGAAACTGGGGGGCATATTTGGCACTGGGGGTCTATGTGTACCTGGCACTGGGGGGGGGCATATTTGGCACTGGGGTTATGTGTGTAGCTGGCACTGGGGGGGCACTGGGGGCATATGTGTATCTGGCACTGTGGGGGAATATCTGGCACTAGGGGCACATGTGGCACTGGGAGCACAACCCTAGCAACAAGCATTACCCCCTGGTTACAAGCACAACACCCAGCTCATGAAATCCCTGGCAACAAGCATTACCCCCTAGCAACAGTGCATGAAACCCCTGGCAACGAATATTACCCCCTGGCAACAAGCTTGAAACCCAGCACATGATACCTCTGGCAACAAGCATAACACCTACCGCATGAAACCCCTGGCAACGAGCATGACACCCTGAGCATGAAAACCCCTGGCACCATGCATGGAACCAAGAGCATGAAACCCCTGGCAACGAGCAGGTAATTTAAAAGTAATTAGAAGCCTTACTGTAGGGCTTAATGTGTAATGGGCATTGCGGTGTGTGGCATAATGTGTCACAGGCATTACGGTGTGTGGTATACTATATCACGAGCATTGTGGTATGTGGCATAATGTCTCAGGGGCATTGCAGTGTGTGGCATAATGTATAACGAGCATTGCGGTTTGTGTCACAGGCATTATGGTGTGTGGTATACTATATCACCAGTGGCGTAACTAGGGCCCCACAGCCCCTGCGGTCGCTTAGAGGCACGCAGGGCTAGGGGGCACCGACGCCGCCACTGATTCTGTTTTGGAAAGGAGGACACTGTTTTGGAAAGGAGGCTACATTCAGGTCATCTGCACATGCGCAACCTTACACAGTGCGGGCACATCCTGGATGATTGACAGCGGCGGCCGTTTATGGACCAGCAATGCGATGTTGGGGGGGGGGGGGGCGAACGGTGGCACGCTGTGACCATCACACGCAGCCGCTCCAATTAAAAAACCGGCAGCCTACCACCTGACAGTGCACCCAGGCTGCGCTGCCAGGGGTCCACCTTCATTTGATGTGTCCACAATCTAATTGCAGACGCATCAGGAGGCGACCCATCACAAATTGCGGGGCGGTCTTGCCCAGTATGTGAGGAGATGGACGCAGAACTGGCTGCATACGCAGCGACCTGCATTCATCTCTGAATCAGGTCCACAGACCGGCTACTAACAACCATTGAGCACTGGAGTTTAGTAAACCAACGTCCAGAGCTGGCCCTAACCACTATGATGGCCTAGGCAAGATTTTGGCCGGTGCCCCCAGCACCACCCACTAGATTTGCCTCTGACCCTGCACCCCTTGCCCAGCACCATCACCCCTCATCCATAGTAGTCCTCATTTTGGTGCTCCTACCCCTTATATTTTAAATATGAACAGTGCGCACATTCGATGCACAGCCCAAAAAGGGGCATGATCTTGCTGGGAAGGGGGATGGACACACAATAGCACCCCCAATTCACATTACGCCACACAGTAGTGCAACTTTATTCACATTATATCATGTGATAGTGACCATTATTCACGTTACATCACACAGTAGTACCATTTTTCCTTATATACGTTACTCCTCACAGTAGTGCCCCTTATTCACATTACATTACACTGCATTGCCCCTTATTCACATTACACAATACCTCATTGTTCTTTATTCACATTAGACCACACAGTAGTGCCCTTTCTATGCGTTACGCCACACAGTAGAGTACCTTATACACATAACGCTACACATTAGTAATGCCTTTATACACATACCACACAGTAATACCCCATACACATTATGCCAACCTTTATTAATGCCCTTATACACATAATGTCCCTTACACATATGTTGCACATTACTAATGCCCTTATACACATAATGACACACATAATGTCCCTTACACATATGCCGCACATTATTAATGCCCTTATACACGTAATGGCACACATAGTGCCCTTTACACATATGACACATTATTAATGTATTTATACACGACACACATAATGCCCCTTACACATGTCGAACACTATTGCACAATTAACCCACCTGTACACAGCACTCACACTGCCGCTAACACCGTGACCTCTGCCTCAGCTTAGATACATTTTTCCTGAATACACATTGCAGGAGATGCCTGGCATGGAGATGCCTGGCATGAGTCAGTTGGCAGCTCTAGGCCAGCTTTGCTAACATTGGGCAGCTTTTGTGTTGAAAATGTATTTTATTTGCATTGGTATGTGACTAGGATGCAGAAAACACTTCTGCTGATTAAAGTGATATGTGGCATGCCTATATTCTGTGAGCGACTGTGGCTGTATCTGCATACGAAATGCTATGTTACAGTGATTTCCAGGAATACACTGTAATGTAGCATTTCGTATGCAGAAACAGCTGCAGTCATACACAGAATATAGGCATGCCACATATCATTTTAATCAGCATGAGCTGCATTTGCCTAGTTTGTCTATGCCTAGGGTCGGCTCTGCCAATGGCACATTAACAGCTAAAAATAAGAATTTACTCATCGGTAATTCTATTTCTCGTAGTCCGTAGTGGATGCTGGGAACTCCGTAAGGACCATGGGGAATAGACGGGCTCCGCAGGAGACTGGGCACTCTAAAGAAAAGATTAGGTACTATCTGGTGTGCACTGGCTCCTCCCTCTATGCCCCTCCTCCAGACCTCAGTTAGGGAAACTGTGCCCGGAAGAGCTGACATTACAAGGAAAGGATTTTTGGAATCCAGGGTAAGACTCATACCAGCCACACCAATCACACCGTACAACTTGTGATAACCTTACCCAGTTAACAGTATGAACAACAACTGAGCCTCACTCAACGGATGGCTCATAACAATAACCCTTATTTAAGCAATAACTATATACACGTATTGCAGAAAGTCCGCACTTGGGACGGGCGCCCAGCATCCACTACGGACTACGAGAAATAGAATTACCGGTGAGTAAATCTTATTTTCTCTGACGTCCTAGTGGATGCTGGGAACTCCGTAAGGACCATGGGGATTATACCAAAGCTCCCAAACGGGCGGGAGAGTGCGGATGACTCTGCAGCACCGAATGAGCAAACACAAGGTCCTCCTCAGCCAGGGTATCAAACTTGTAGAACTTTGCAAAGGTGTTTGAACCCGACCAAGTAGCTGCTCGGCAAAGCTGTAAAGCCGAGACCCCTCGGGCAGCCGCCCAAGAAGAGCCCACCTTCCTTGTGGAATGGGCTTTTACTGATTTTGGATGCGGCAATCCAGCCGCAGAATGAGCCAGCTGAATCATGCTACAGATCCAGCGAGCAATAGTTTGCTTTGAAGCAGGAGCACCCAGCTTGTTGGGTGCATGCAGGATAAACAGCGAGTCAGTCTTCCTGACTCCAGCCGTTCTGGAAACATATATTTTCAAAGCCCTGACTACGTCCAGCAACTTGGAGTCCTCCAAGTCCCGAGTAGCCGCAGGCACCACAATAGGTTGGTTCAAATGAAACGATACCACCTTTGGGAGAAATTGGGGACGGGTCCTCAATTCTGCCCTGTCCATATGGAAGAACAGATATGGGCTTTTACATGACAAAGCCGTCAATTCCGACACACGCCTAGCCGATGCTAAGGCCAACAGTATGACCACTTTCCACGTGAGATACTTTAGTTCCACGGTCTTAAGTGGCTAAAACCAGTGGGATTTCAGGAAATCCAACACAACGTTAAGATCCCAGGGTGCCACTGGTGGCACACAAGGGGGCTGAATATGCAGCACTCCTTTAACAAACGTCTGAACCTCAGGCAGTGAAGCCAGTTCTTTTTGAAAGAAAATGGATAGGGCCGAAATCTGGACCTTTATGGACCCCAATTTTAGGCCCATAGTGACCCCTGACTGTAAGAAGTGCAGGAATCGACCCAGCTGGAATTCCTCTGTAGGGGCCGTTCTGGCCTCACACCAAGCAACATCTTTTCGCCATATACGGTGATAATGCTTTGCTGTGACGTCCTTCCTAGCCTTTATCAGCGTAGGAATAACTTCATCCGGAATGCCTTTTTCCGCTAGGATCCGGCGTTCAACCACCATGCCGTCAAACGCAGCCGCGGTAAGTCTTGGAACAGACAGGGCCCTTGTTGCAGCAGGTTCTGTCTGAGAGGCAGAGGCCATGGGTCCTCTGTGCGCATTTCTTGCAGTTCCGGGTACCAAGTCCTTCTTGGCCAATCCGGAACAATGAGTATTTTTCTTATTCCTCTCTTTCTTACTATTCTCAGTACCTTGGGTATGAGAGGAAGAGGAGGAAACACATATACCGACTGGTACACCCACGGTGTCACTAGGGCGTCCACAGCTATCGCCTGAGGGTCCCTTGACCTGGCGCAATATCTTTTTAGCTTTTTGTTGAGGCGGGATGCCATCATGTCCACCTGTGGCAGTTCCCATCGCTTTGCAATCTGTGTGAAGACTTCTTGATGAAGTCCCCACTCTCCCGGGTGGAGGTCGTGTCTGCTGAGGAAGTCTGCTTCCCAGTTGTCCACTCCCGGAATGAACACTGCTGACAGTGCTTGCACGTGATTCTCCGCCCACCGAAGAATCTTTGTGGCTTCCGCCATTGCCATCCTGCTTCTTGTGCCGCCCTGGCGGTTTACATGGGCGACCGCCGTGATGTTGTCTGACTGAATCAGCACTGGCCGGTTTCGAAGCAGGGGCTCTGCTTGACTCAGGGCGTTGTAAATGGCCCTTAGTTCCAGTATATTTATGTGTAGAGAAGTCTCCAGACTTGACCACAGCCCTTGGAAGTTTCTTCCCTGAGTGACTGCCCCCCATCCTCGGAAGCTTGCATCCGTGGTCACCAGGACCCAGTCCTGTATGCCGAACCTGCGGCCCTCGAGAAGGTGAGCACTCTGCAGCCACCACAGAAGAGACACCCTGGCCCTTGGGGACAGGGTGATCAGCCGATGCATCTGAAGATGCGATCCGGACCACTTGTCCAACAGATCCCACTGAAAGATCCTTGCATGGAACCTGCCGAAGGGAATGGCTTCGTATGAAGCCACCATCTTTCCCAGGACTCGCGTGCAGTGATGCACCGATACCTGTTTTGGTTTCAGGAGGTCCCTGACCAGAGATGCTAATTCCTGGGCCTTCTCCACCGGGAGAAACACCTTCTTCTGTTCTGTGTCCAGAATCATGCCCAGGAAAAGCAGACGCGTCGTAGGAATCAGCTGCGACTTTGGAACATTCAGAATCCAGCCGTGCTGTTGCAACACTTCCTGAGAGAGTGCTACGCTGATCAACAACTGCTCTCTGGACCTCGCCTTTATGAGGAGATCGTCCAAGTACGGGATAACTATAACTCCCTTCTTCCGAAGGAGTATCATCATTTCGGCCATTACCTTGGTAAATATCCTCGGTGCCGTGGACAGGCCAAACGGCAACGTCTGGAACTGGTAATGACAGTCCTGTACCACAAACCTGAGGTACTCCTGGTGAAGTGGGTAAATGGGAACATGCAAGTAAGCATCCTTGATGTCCAGCGACACCATAAAATCCCCCTCTTCCGGGCTTGCAATAACCGCTCTGAGCGATTCCATTTTGAACTTGAATTTCTTTATATAAGTGTTCAAGGATTTTAAATTCAGAATGGGTCTCACCGAACCGTCCGGTTTCGGTACCACAAACATTGTGGAATAGTAACCCCTTCCCTGTTGAAGGAGGGGGACCCTGATAATCACTTGCTGGAGGTGCAGCTTGTGAATTGCCGCAAGTACTACCTCCCTTTCCATGGGGGAAGCTGGCAAGGCTGATTTGAGGTAACGGCGGGGTGGGGTGGGGGGGGGGGGGGGGGGGGGGAGTCGCTTCGAATTCCAGCTTGTATCCCTGAGATACAATTTGTACAGCCCAGAGATCCACCTGTGAGCGAACCCACTGGTTGCTGAAGTTTCGGAGACGCGCCCCCACCGCACCTGGCTCCGCCTGTGGAGCCCCAACGTCATGCGGTGGACTTAGTGGAAACAGGGGAGGACTTTTGTTCCTGGGAACTGGCTGCATGGTGCAGCTTCTTACCTCTACCCCTGCCTCTGGCAAGAAAGGATGCGCCCCTGACCCTCTTGCCTTTGAGAACGAAAGGACTGCATTTGATAAAACGGTGCTTTCTTAGGCTGTGAGGAAACCTGAGGCAAGAAAGTCGACTTTCCAGCTGTCGCTGTGGACACGAGGTCCGATAGACCGTCCCCAAACAACTCCTCACCCTTATAAGGCAAAACCTCCATGTGTTTTTTAGAATCAGCATCTCCTGTCCATTGCCGAGTCCATAAGACCCTCCTGGCAGAAATGGACATAGCATTAATTCTAGAGCCCAGCAGGCAAATGTCCCTCTGAGCATCCCGCATATATAAGACGACGTCTTTTATATGGCCCAGTGTTAGCAAAACAGTATCCCTGTCGAGGGAATCTATGTCGTCTGACAGAGTATCTGTCCATGCTGCTACAGCACTACACATCCAGGCTGAAGCAATAGCAGGTCTCAGTAGAGTACCAGAGTGTGTATACACTGACTTCAGGATAGCTTCCTGCTTTCTATCCGCAGGCTCCTTTAGGGCGGCCGTATCCTGAGACGGCAGGGCCACCTTTTTAGATAAGCATGTCAGCGCCTTGTCCACTCTAGGGGATGTGTCCCAACGTAACCTGTCCGTTGACGGGAAAGGGTACGCCATCAGTAACCTCTTAGAAATCACTAGTTTCTTATCAGGGGAACTCCACGCTTCTTCACATAATTCATCAGATGGGGGGAAAAGTCACTGGCTGCTTTTTCTCCCCAAACATTTAAACCCTCTTGGTATTAACAGGGTTAATCTCAGAAATGTGTAATACATCTTTCATTGCAATAATCATGTATCGGATGGCCTTGGTCATTTTAGACTGTAAATGTGCCTCCTCATCATCGACACTTGAGTCGGACTCCGTGTCGACATCTGTGTCAACCATCTGAGATAGAGGGCGTTTATGAGCCCCTGACGGTTTCTGAGTCGCCTGGGCAGGCGCGGGCTGAGACCCCGGCTGTCCCAAGGCTGCAGCGTCATCAAACCTTTTATGTAAGGAGCTTACATTGTCGTTTAAGACCTTCCACATATCCATCCAATCAGGTGTCGGCCCCGACGGGGGCGACACCACATTTATCTGCCCTTGCTCCGCCTCCACGTAACCCTCCTCATCAAACATGTCGACACAGCCGTACCGACACACCGCACACACACAGGGAATGTTCAGACTGAGGACAGGACCCCACAAAGTCCTTTGGGGAGACAGAGAGAGAGTATGCCAGCACACACCACAGCGCTATATAACACAGGGATTTTCACTTATAATAAGTGATTACCCAATAGCTGCCTTATATGTTTTATTTGCGCCTAAATTTATGTGCCCCCCCCTCTCTTTTTTACCCTTCTTGTACCTGGATACTGCAGGGGAGAGCCTGGGGAGCTGCTTCCAGCGGAGCTGTGAAGAGAAAATCGCGCTGGTCTGCTGAGGAAGAAGGCCCCGCCCCCTCAGTGGCGGGCCTCTGTCCCGCTTTCTGTGTAAAAAATATGGCAGGGTTTTTTACATATATACAGTGCCAGACTGTATATATGTATTTTTATTGCCAAAAGGTACTTCAATTGCTGCCCAGGGCACCCCCCCCCCCCCCCCCAGCGCCCTGCACCCTACAGTGACCGGAGTGTGTAAGTGTGCTGGGAGCAATGGCGCACAGCTGCGGTGCTGTGCGCTACCTTAAATGAAGACAGGAGTCTTCTGCCGCCGATTTCGTCGTCTTCAAGCTTCTGTTCTTCTGGCTCTGCGAGGGGGGCGGCGGCGCGGCACCGGGAACGGACGATCGAGGACAGGTGCCCGTGTTCGAACCCTCTGGAGCTAATGGTGTCCAGTAGCCTAAGATGCACAAGCTAGCTGCAAGCAGGTAGGTTTGCTTCTCTCCCCTTAGTCCCACGTAGCAGTGAGTCTGTTGCCAGCAGAAGCTCACTGAAAATAAAAAACCTAATAAATACTTTCTTTACTAGTAAGCTCAGGAGAGCCCACTAGGAGCACCCAGCTCTGGCCGGGCACAGATTCTAACTGAGGTCTGGAGGAGGGGCATAGAGGGAGGAGCCAGTGCACACCAGATAGTACCTAATCTTTTCTTTAGAGTGCCCAGTCTCCTGCGGAGCCCGTCTATTCCCCATGGTCCTTACGGAGTTCCCAGCATCCACTAGGACGTCAGAGAAAGTGGTCTGATTTTCATATGTTTAGAGAAACAAAAACTGCATTTATATCATCTATTAAAATCAACTCTGTGTCACATAAAAACAACTACATACAATTAGACCAACAACTGTGTTTTGACTGTGAAATATATTTTTATATTAACAACTGAAAACTAAAGTATTCACTAACAATGAATGAGAAAATAATTACGGTACATATAGAAGTTTGTGTATTACTCCAGCTATTCCAAGCCGGTAATTACACAATCGCTTGGTTATAGCAGTCTTCAAGTGTGGATGCAAAAACAAATGGATAAGTGGAATATCACCGTAATGTAACAATAAAATTATTTGAAAGATCAACTAATTAGCTGCTACAAATATCATAAAAAAGTGGAATTATTTATGGAGTACCCAGATGGAACCGTGATTCAGAAGAAATAGATTTCTCCCCAGAAAGAGTTACTTACTGCAATAATCATGTCCTTGATTATTATCAAAAGTTAAATTAATTTAAATATCTCTACAATCTAAAAAAATAGCTAACTAGATTTGGAAAAATACAGAGTGTATTTTCTATTGGTGGTTGGGAACTGCGGTCTTTCTGCCACCGATTGCAAAATTTAAAAAAAGTAAAAAAAAAAATAAGTGACTTGCTCTATCACAAGTGGAACAACTTGAAACTGTGCTACCAAACAAGACAAAGAAATTCATTTAAAAAAAGTAAAAATAAAAAAGTTATTGCAAAACTGCAACTGCTATCACTCGCATGCTGGGGGCTGTCGAGCACAGGGCAAGGCCATCCAGCATGCTAATGGTAGCCAGCAATGTGATCGCAATTCAATTTGCAATCACATCGCTGAATAAGGGAAGCCCTCTTGCCTCCACAGCCTGTTTGCTAAAGCAGTGGGGCCGCCGCTATTTTCCTGTTCACACGGCCGTCCTAAACCTGCCCCCACATCCGACGTCACCCCCCCACAACACTGCATCACTGCCCCCGCAAAGCCGCAACACCGCCCCAGACCACCCTGCAAACGCCTCTGCCTGTCAATCAGGAAAAGGCGCTCGCATCAATGCAATGCGATCACATTGGCAGCCCAGCGCATGTGCAGAACGGACTCTGCACATGCGTACGGGGACGAAAATTGGCGATGCTTGCTGAATAGCAGGACACCCAGTTTTATTGGGATCATAGACTACAAACAGAGAGTCCGATTTTCTGTGACGAGCTGTCCGTTTGACATAGATTTTCAAAGCCCGCACAACATCCAGGAACTTTGAAGTGGAAGAGGTGTCAGTAAGCACCGGAACCACAATAGGTTGGTTGAGGTGAAACACAGATACCACCTTTGGAAGAAATTGCTGACGAGTTCTGAATTCAGCTCTATCTTCATGAAAAATCAAATAGGAGCTCTTGTGAGACAACGCCCCCAATTCCAACACACGTCTTGCCGAAGCCAAGGCCAGCAATGTGACAGTCTTCCATGTAAGAAACTTTACATTAAATTCCTGTAAAGGCTCAAACCATTCAGATTGTAGAAACCGCAACACCACGTTGAGATCCCAAGGTGCTGTGGGAGGCACATAGGGCGGCTGGATGTGCAGAACACCTTTCAAGAACATCTGAACCTCAGGGAGGGAAGCCAACTGTTTTTGGAAGAAAATGGACAAGGCTGAAATCTGGACTTTTATGGAGCCCAGGCGTAGGCCCACATCCACACCAGACTGCAGAAAAAGCAGAAACTGACCCAGTTGAAATTCCACTGCAGGAATTTTTCTGTTTTCACGCCAAGACACATATTTTCTCCAAATCCGGTGGTAACGTTTAGACGTTACCCCTTTCTTGGCTTGGATAAGGGTAGGAATTACCCTGTCCGGAATTCCTTTCCGGGCTAAAATTTTACTCACAAGCTCCATGCCATCAAACATAGCCGCGGTAAGTCTTGATAGATGAACGGCCCCTGTTGCAGAAGATCCTCTCGGAGAGGTAGAGGCCACGGATCCTCCAAAAGCATGTCCAGTAGATCCGCGTACCAGGCCCTTCTTGACCAATCCAGAGCAATGAGAATTGTCTGAACCTTTTCCCTTTTTATTCTTTTGAGAATTCTTGGGATCAGTGGAAGTGGTGGAAACACATATGGAGCCACCAGAGCGTCCACCGCCATTGCCTGTGGGTCTCTCGACCTGGAACAATACCGCCTGAGTTTCTTGTTGAAACGAGAGGCCATCATGTTGATTTGTGGAGTTCCCCACCGACATGTCACGCACCCGAACACCTCCGGATGAAGTCCCCACTCTCCTGGGTGGAGGTCGTGTCTGCTGAGGAAATCTGCTTCCCAGTTGTCTACTTCCAGAATGAAGATCGCAGACAACGCCACAGCGTGTCTTTCTGCCCAGAGAGAATCCGTGTTACCTCTGACAATGCTGCTCTGCTCTTCGTTCCGCCCTGTCGGTTTTTGTACATTACCGCAGTCACATTGTCCGACTGAACTTGGATCGCCTGATCTTGAAGAAGATGTGCTGCCTGTAGAAGGGCATTGTATATGGCCCTTAGTTCCAGAATGTTGATTGGAAGAATGGTTTCACGACTTGACCATTTTCCTTGGAAGTGTTCCCCCTGGGTGACTGCTCCCCAACCTCTGAGGCTTGTGTCTGTGGTCAACAGAATCCAATTTTGAATCCCAAACCTCCAGCCCTCGGTCAGGTGAGAAATGTGGAGCCACCACAGCCAGAGAAATCCTGGCTTTTGGCGACAGACGAATCCTCTGGTGCATGTGGAGATGCGATCCGTTACTATTTGTCCAACAGGTCCAGCTGGAAGGGTCTGGCATGAAACCTTCCGTACTGAAGTGCCTCATAAGCGGCTACCATCTTTCCCAGAAGGCAAATGCTGATATGCACCGGTATCCGGGTTGGTTTGAGAACATCCCGCACCATCGACTGGGTCACCACTACCTTCTCCAATGGAAGGAATACTTTCTGTACATCCGTATCCAGTATCATCCCCAGGAACGTAAGCCTCCGTGTTGGTTCCAGATGAGATTTCAGTAGGCTCAGAATCCACCCGTGATCCCGGAGAAGCTGAGCTGAGAGGGCAATGCTGTTCAACAACCGCTCGCTGGATGGTGCTTTTATCAGCACCGTTTGCGGAGGAGGAACATCATCTCCGCCATTACCTTGGTGAACACCCTTGGAGCCGTGGAGAGGCCAAAAGGCAGAGCCTGGAACTGGTAGTGACAGTCCTGTAAGGCAAACCTGAGATAAGCCTGATGAGGTGGCCAGATTGGGATATGAAGGTATGCATCCTTGATCTCCAGAGACACCAAGATTTCCCCTTCCTCCAGACTCAAGATCACCACTCTCAGAGACTCCATCTTGAATTTGAACACCCGTAAATACGGGTTCTACGACTTGAGGTTTAAAATGGGTCTCACCGAACCGTTCAGTTTCAGTACCACAAACAGTGTCAGGATTCTGTAACTTTGTCTGTCCCCGAAGGGGGCACTAGTGGGTCAGTATAGGAGTGATAGAGGAAACGGGGAGACTGACGAAAAGTTCCGCGCATGTGCGCTTGGTATTTATTATCACACAGGGATAACGGATGACAGGAACAATGAATAATATATTAATTTATTGGATTAAGTTTTCAAAAGTCACTGGTAACAAATGAGCAATGAAGATGAACTTGTAACTTGATATAAATAATAAGGCAATAATGAAATCAGATGCATATAAATGATAAGGCAATAATGAAATCAGATGCAGCAAACGAAACTCCGATATATAACAAATAGCAATCAAAGCACACAGTCTCTGTAGAAGCACACGTCTTTAAGGCAAGGCCCTAGCAGGAGACAGTTCTAACACAGCAAGTTGTTAAGTGCTGAATGCAATGCACAATGGCCCTCATTCCGAGTTGATCGCTCGGTAAAAATCTTCGCATCGCAGCGATTTTCCGCTTAATGCGCATGCGCAATGTTCGCACTGCGACTGCGCCAAGTAAATTTGCTATGTACTTAGGAATTTTACTCACGGCTTTTTCATCGGTCTGGCGATCGTAATGTGATTGACAGGAAATGGGTGTTACTGGGCGGAAACAGGCCGTTTTATGGGCGTGTGGGAAAAAACGCTACCGTTTCCTGAAAAAACGCAGGAGTGGCCGGAGAAACGGGGGAGTGTCTGGGCGAACGCTGGGTGTGTTTGTGACGTCAAACCAGGAACGACAAGCACTGAACTGATCGCAGATGGCGAGTAAGTCTGGAGCTACTCTGAAACTGCTACGAGGTGTGTAATGGCAATATTGCGAATACATCGTTCGCAATTTTAAGATGCTAAGATTCACTCCCAGTAGGCGGCGGCTTAGCGTGAGCAACTCTGCTAAAATCGCCTTGCGAGCGACCAACTCAGAATGAGGGCCAATGCTCATAGTTGCCGACTTTTGGGCTGCTCTCTCCGGGAGAGAGCAGCCAGTCGGCTCAGCAGGGGGGCGGGCAGTGAGCTGATGTGAGGAGGGAGGCGGGCCAGAGGAGGGATGGGGGCGTGGCTGCTGGATCGCATCATGCAAGCCACGCCCCCCACTGTGTAATGCCGCAATTACCGGCATTATACAGTGGGGGGCGTGGCTTGCATGACGCGATTCAACAAGAATCGCGTCATCGCCTGCCCGGACCGCCCACTTCACTCGCTAAGTGGGCAGCCGGGCAGGGGGGTACCCCTGTAATCAGGAGACTTGCCTGCTCTTCCGGGGGGCCGGGAGGGTCACCCGATTTTCGGGAGCCTCCCGGCCATTCCGGGAGGGTAGGCAAGTATGACAATGCTAGATGCTGGTAATCAGGTGCACAGGCTGAGTAATGGAAGAACACCTGAAGAAAGTCTCTTACTGCAAGTTGTTGTGGCAAACTGTGGCTGGAGTTCATAGCAAACTGAAGACTGAAGAATGACAACAAGGAAACCACTGGAAACAGGAACACAGGAACCAGGAGAACTTGTACACCGAATGTAACTCGTAGGAAAGCTGGAATGGATGCTGGTACTTGTAGTTCCACAGGAACACTGGAACAGGGAAACAACTTGGAAATGGCAGAAATAGGAGATCGCTGGAAACAGGGGATTACAGACTGGAAATGGAACTGGAATGGAACTGCTGGAACCTGTAGTTCCACAGGTCCAATACACTGGGGAATCTCTGCAGACAGAGGACTGAAGACAGGAGACGCGTTGTCCAAGGCGATGAGACTGAGCCAGGAACTGGAGTTTACTTTATACCCCTTGCTCTGTGATGATTGGATTTTGCATCTCTGTGAGAACACACCCCGCTGGATTGGGTGTTCAGATCAGCTGTGAGTTAGCTGAAGCTAATGATTCATCAGGAGAGTAATTCTGCAATGCTCTGCTGATTGCTGGCTGGGCTCAGTAGTGCACCGGGAGTAAATGCTGTTAACTAGAAGCACTGTGTACTCCAGGCTGCAGTAGACTGAAAACTGGAACTGAACTGAACTGCTGGAACCTGTAGTACCACAGTAAGTGATGCGATGGAGAATGCAGATTCCTGACAAACAGGTTGGAATAATACCCTCTGTTCGGTAGCTGAGGTGGAATGGGAACAATGACCTGAGTCTGTATCAGTTTTTGAATTGCATCCTGTAAATTTATACTTGCCTCCTGAGAAGCTGGTAAGCCTGACTTGAAGAATCTGTGAGGTGGGAGGTCCTGAAACTCCAGTCTGTATCCCTGGGCGATGAGCTCTTTGACCCATTGATCCTGGCATGATGTCGCCCATACATGAATGAAATCTTTTAACCGGGCTCCCACCTGCCCGTCTTCCAGGCAGAGAGATCCACCGTCATGCTGAAGGCTTTGAGGAAGCAGTACCAGAATTCTGTTCCCGTGAACCTGCAGTTGCTTGTTTTCTGGGTTTACCTCTATTGCCTTTGAAGGCTGCAGAAGAACCCTTGGCTTTATTTTAAAATTTTGTTGTCCGAAAAGGACTGCAGAGTCGGAGCAGAATAGGCCTTCCTAACTGGGGGGGCTGCGGAAGGAAGATATGTAGACTTACCTGCCGTAACCTTGGATATCCACGTATCCAGTTCGTCACCAAACAGGGCCTTGCCTGTGAAAGGTAGGCTTTCCACCCCCTTTTATGGAATCTGCATCAACCGTCCACTGACGTAACCACAGGCCCCTGCGTGCAGACACTGCCATGGCTGTGGTACGTGCATTAAGCAATCCAATTTCTTTTATGGCTTCCACCATAAAATTTGCAGAGTCCTGTATATAGCGCAGGAGTAAAATAGGTCCCTCTTTGTAAGGAATCTAACCCCTCAATTAGGTTACCCGACCATTTTGCAATGGCCCTAGTGATCCAAGCACAAGCTAAAGTGGGTCTCTGGGCCACCCCCGCAGCTGTGTATACAGACTTGAGAGTGGTCTCAATCTTGCGGTCAGCCACATCCTTTAAGGAGGCTGCCCCCGGGACCGGTAAGACTATCTTACAGGACAATCTAGATACCGATGCGTTAACAAGCGGTGGGTTTTCCCATTTTTTCCTATCGTCCTGAGGAAAAGGGAAGGATGTCAGTAACCTTTTAGGGATCTGAAACTTCTTGTCAGGATTAACCCAAGTTTCTTCAAATAGGGAATTTAATTCCTTAGATGCAGGAAAAATAGCAAAGGATTTCTTTTTTACATTAAAATAAGATTCCTCCTCATCCTCTGTCGCTTTGTCAGGAATGTGCAGGACATCTCTAATAGCTTCTATCAGAGCCTGTACTCCCTGTGACAAAGCTGCATCCCCACCTCCCGAGTCCACCTCATCCTCCTCAACGTCTGATACATCATCATCAGTATCAGTCCGCAGGATTTGGGCCAGTGTACGCTTTTTGTGGACAAATGGCAGGGATCTGAGACGCCGGAATGGCCACTGAATCTCTATTCATTAGGTCATCTATCGACTGTCTTAAGTATTGCGTCTCCTTCTCATTTTGGGATAATTTATGGGAAATATTCGAGATCATCCCTTTCAATGACTCTAACCATACAGGTCCAGATCCACTAGCCCAGGGTTGGAGAACCTGCGGCCCTCCAGCTGTTGTTAAACTACACATCCCAGCATGCCCTGCAACAGTTTTAACATGGCCAAATAGCAAAACTGTAGAAAGGCATGCTTGTATGTGTAGTTCAACAACAGCTGGAGGGCCAAAGGTTCCCCACCCCTGCACTAGCCTAAGAATGTGTACTATCCTGAGTACACTGCAGTGATCCCCCTGAGTGAGACACACTCCTTTGACATAGTAAAATGTGAAAGAACCCACACACACAGGACAATAGGTTAAAAGCACAGTTAACCCACACAGAGCCCCCTAGGGAGACACAGAGTATGATGGAGCCAGCCACACCGCGCCCCTATAGCTAATTTCCAAGTTTAGCTGGCTAGCAAACTAAGTAGGGGCTTAGTATACTATTATTGCTCCCCCCCCCCTTGCTATGACCCCCTGGTACCACTGAGGTGATCTGGAGTCTTTGTGGAGGAGCAGCTCTTTCCTGCCAGCCTGTCTGTGTATAGCTGCAGAGGGAAAATGGTGCTGGTGAGCTGCTGGATCTGCTCATAGTGAAGCCCCGCTCCCTTAATGGCACGCGGTCTTCACGTTTTTTTATACTGGCTGAGGTCATATTTCTGCTCTACAGTGGGTTAAAACCCCTGTAAGATGTACTGCCAGTGTGGGTATTAATATTATGGCTTCATCGCGCCCCTCACAGCGGACCACGCAGCATCCTGCATGTTTCTGAAGCCTGGAGCCGCAGCCTGCTTGTCAGCGCTGTGCTCCTACCCTTGTGCCGCCATTACAACCGGCAACCCGCTAACCGGTACGCCGCCCACCTACTCACCACTCTTCTTATTTCTGGCTCTGTTAGGGAAGGCGGAGTGCTGCGGGTCTGTACGCTCGCCGTGGTGGGGCTTGCGAATAGGTTCCTCAGGAGCTCAGTGTCAGGAATCAACTTACTGCAGCTGCACCTGTCCGCCGGTGCAACCTCCATCTGAGGCTCCCATGTCTCGCTGCCACTGGTCACCTTGTCGCTTAATGCCATTCTGTGCCTAAAGGACACTCCTGTTGTCAGCAGGCGTGCACGCTCGCCGCATTCCCGCCAAGCCACGGCATGGGCGCCACCATGACAGTCCCCATCAGTTCTTCCGCATCAGCCAATCCAGAGCCTGGCCGCACCTCCCATTCAATCCCAACTAATACCTGCAGACCGGGGGACATATCAGGAGCAGCAGGGCGAGTCAGTCCTTGCCTTGGACTTCGTGTCATTCCTCTGACCTGTGTCTCTGGCTCCATTCTCCAGTTCCACCTTGTACCTGCTCTGCCTTCCAGCCTGGTCCTGCACTGCCGTGGAACCACAAGCACCAGCAACCCGGGTACCTGTGATCAGCTTCACACCTTATCCAGCTACAGTGTGCTCCAGCCCTCTGCAGTAGAGACTCTCCTCCAGGTGCATCTCGTTAACCTACACCTGTTCGGCAGCCTGCAAGCTGCCAATGTTATTCCAACCTGCACTGAGGATTTAAACCACTAGTTCCTGTCTCCTGCAAACAGTTACCTGGCTCGCTATTCCCACCATCATCCCTGCTCTGCTCCACGATCCAGGAACCATCGGTTCCCATACCGATACATCGGTCCCCTGGTCGATTGTTGCTCACGTCACAGACTTTGCCATAGACTTTCAGCCCACAATTGCATATCTTCTGTTGTCATCAGTATTCCTGCAACCATATTGTTTGAATCAATTGCTAAATAAACAACACAGCGCACATGCGCAGGAATCTCATCCAGCCTCCTCGTTTTCTTCATCCCATCTCCACTGACCCACTAGTGCCCTCTCCGGGAACACAAACTAGACAGAGCCTGACACTCAGTGTCCTGTCAGCGGGGAACGGGACCATTAACCCTAAGGAGGTTGGGCCGTTCCCCCCCATAAGTCCCACGAAGCAGGCAGTCTGGTGCTAACTAGACCTGCCTGAAAACAAAAAATAGAAATAAATGCAGACAACTCTTCAGGAGCTTCCCAAACGTGACCGGCTCCTCTGGGCACATTTTCTAAACTGAGTCTGGTAGGAGGGGCATAGAGGGAGGAGCTAGTGCACACTATTGATTTCTTAAAGTGCCCAAGGCTCCTAGTGGACTTGTCTATACCCATGGTACTAATGTGGACCCCAGTATCCTCTAGGATATAAGAGAAATTAAGCACGGAACTCTTTGTGTATAGGGTGCCTGCGACAGCGATGCCAAATCTAGTGCATGCCAAATCTAGTGAGATCGCTCATTTCACCGCTGGGTTAAATGAGTGTCCCCAAAAGCCCTCCCCCCTGTCCCTCACCCCTCGCTCAGCACACATCGTGCTGAGTGCTGATCGGGGGGAGAGATGTGTGTTGAGCGGTCTGTGCTAGATCGCTCAGCACACATCGCCCCTGTGTGTACGGGGCTTAAGATACATTCTGCTCCAGGAGATGCCTGAGCAATGAAATTGTTGTTTAGGACTTTCAGTTCTATCAGTGATCCTATTACTGAAAACCCTAAGGGGACTATTTACTAATTATCGTGTCCTAAACCCAATCACTATAATTTCTTATCGCTGCTAATCGTCAGTAAGCAGTGTCGGACTGGAGCGTGAAGGGTCCACCGGGGGGTATGCAGTGGTATGGGCCCATGATTATAGGTGTGGCCAGCCACCGTAGAGGTTTGGCTAACCATTATAGATTACCTGGTCTGGACTCCTTGATAATTTATATAGTGATTAATGTAGTGCATGCATGATAATGTGCCAGTCAGATTAATGACAGCAATGTACTGTAGAGAATATATCATAATCCTGTGCAGTATAAGGTAACATATGTATAATATATAATTCAAGTGCATAGTCTAGAACCTGATTCCTAGAGGAGGAGGGGGGCCCAGGCAGAGGGGCCTACCGGTGGTTTCCCCTGTACCCCTGTGAGCCAGTCCGAGCCTGTCAGTAAGAAATTATAGATTGCATGAACAAATACCCACAGAGATAGGGTCTCCAAAGGAAGCCCATCCCTGCGGTGTGTAAGAAGTGAAGGGATGGCTAATGCTATTCCTTCACTTCTTCGGGAGCACTGCTTCACATGCAAGGTCTACTTACCGTGCATAGGGGGTAATTCCAAGTTGATCGCAGCAGGATTTTTGTTAGCAGTTGCGCAAAACCATGTGCACTGCAGGGGAGGCAGATATAACATGTGCAGAGAGAGTTAGATTTGGGTGTGGTGAGTTCAATCTGCAATCTAGATTGCAGTGTAAAAATAAAGCAGCCAGTATTTACCCTGCACAGAAACAAAATAACCCACCCAAATCTAACTCTCTCTGCAAATGTTATATCTGCCTCCCCTGCAGTGCACATGGTTTTGCCCAACTGCTAAAAAATGTCCTGCTGCGATCAACTTGGAATTACCCCCTTAGTTGCAAAGTTTACAAAAAAAGCACAAAAGACCTCTCAGAGTGGCTCAGTCATACCAGGCGTCTCGCTCTGTATGATGTATTGAGGACTCATTGGTAGCAAGTGCACTCAGTATACACAGAATAATTACAAGGGCTTTGAGAAATAATAAAATAAACTGGAGGTTGGTTTCACTGCCTCCTTCAGCTCACAATTTAATTGTCATTAATCTCATTAATTCAGAAAGCTCTATCCTAGCTTGTCATGCTGTACCATGGAGATGGAACCACAGAGGTGTGGGAGGTAAAAGAGAGAGACAGTGCCTTTTATCTACTAAAGCTGACAATGCATAATAATCCGAGCACTTGACACATCTAAATGCAGAGTGCTGTGTCCACACAGATCCCACAGGAATGCAGATTGACAAATGCTCAGGTGACTAGGCAGACGCAACTGGTTCTATCAGCTGGCATGAGTGAAGAGGGATAATTAGAGCGTGGGAGGCAGGCTAGGCCGGAGAGACAGAGAATGTGTGTGGAGGAGAGTAAGCCAGTTAAGTAAAAGGCAGCGAGGGCTCTTGTATTTGGGGAGTCATTAGGGGAAATGATAAGCAGAACATGAAAGGGAGTGTCCTGGGAATGCATAATATGTAAGCATTACTTGGAGAGAGAGCTCTTCTCCTTCTGGCTGAGACATCAGTTACTACTATTGCTGAAAACAGCAGCATTCAAATAAATGAACATTTCTGTTGATGTCTTAATTATTGGTTCAGATTTTAGCTGTTTGGAGTCAGTTTTTGTTGACAACAACCTCACAAAGACAGTGAGTAGAGTAAGGGAAATTTCAAAGCCACAATCCATATGCAAATAAGACGGTCCAAAATGCTTGGAATGAGATTTACATGACAGCCCATAGTATGGGCTTCACTGGATTGGAAAATCTGCCTGGCATTGCTCGCACAGAGACCCATGGGACCCTAGGCAACATACTGGCATGGGACCTGGTCCCCCTCCATGTGTCATAAAAACAACAACATTACACTGGGCTAGGATGATCCTGCCACCTCAGTGCTCACTGAGCCCTAGTCAGACAACTAGGATGGATAAGAAATTTGGCCTGATTCATGGTTGTAAGTAAAGCAAATTATCAAGCAACTGGCCAAATCCACGTGGAACTGCAGGCAGGGCAGATGTAACATGTGCAGAGAGATCTAGATTTGGGTGGGGTGTGTTCAAACTGAAATCTAATTTGCAGTGTAAAAATAAAGCAGTCAGTATTAACCACGCACAGAAACAATATAACCCAATTGTAAAATATCTCTGTCCATGTTACATCTAACCTACGTGCAGTGCAACATGGTACTGCCCAGTTGCTTGATAATTTGCTTTACTTACAAATATGAATCAGGCACATAGTTAGGCTATGATTGTTTAGCTTTCTCGATGCAGGACAAGTTGAACAGCATGTGAAGTTTTATATGGACATTGCACAAAATAAATAAGTATAGTAAAAAAATTAAATATTTTTGCATATCCAGAAAACACTAAATCCTTCTAGCTAGTAGCCTACCTGGAAACACATGGTCTATATACCATGCAAGAACCCAGTACACAAAAGCATCAAAGAGCATCATGGTAATGGAGAAGAAGAAACTGTATTCATCGCCCTCCACTGGGCTTTTCCGTATGTTGCCAAACTGTAGGCCAAGGCCTTGTTCTTCATACCTAGATAAATATTCTGTTCCAAATCCAAATGCCACTGGGGACAGGAAGCTCTGCAACAAGAGAAAATGCATGTATAAGCTAAAGCAGACCTACCAGGTCCCATGATATTATTAAACCCACCCAATAACAAGTGTCTTTACATATTTGGCAGCTCCCTCCTAAAGGTAACGATGATGTGAAATCTAGTGCATGAAAAATTCTGAACCATCCAGTTATCAGGTCATTAAAATCTTGACTATGGTCATAGTTACCACCATCAGTGATCACTGTAAAGCATGATACCACTATACAGGGCAGGTACTGCTGCCCGTGACACCTGTATTTGGCATAAAGAGCACCTGAACTGGCACCCAGAGGTCTGGAAAGCCTTTGACTAGATGCTCTAGGTGCTCAGTTTCTCCCTCAGTCCTCTGGCAACTTGCCACAGGGCCATCCAAAGCGTTTTCAGAATGCTCATTGTGAGGCAGTAGGGATATCACATGGTGCTATTTAGCCTATTATAGACCTATCTGAGAGTATTTTAAGCTTAAAGCCCTGACATATCGGTAGGAACTGGAAAATGTGCATACAATTTTGCCAACACAAAATGGGGCCCATCCCAGCTATTTGCAAACGCAATCCTGGTATAAGAAATCAGCGGTCATTGGCCCTCATTCTGAGTTGCTCGCTCGCTAGCTGCTTTTAGCAGCAGTGCAAACGCTAAGCTGCCGCCCTCTGGGAGTGTATCTTAGCTTAGCAGAAGTGCGAACGATAGGTTAGCAGAACAGTGCTGAAATGTTTCCATGCAGTTTCTGAGTAGTTCCAGACCTACTCCTACCTTGCGATCACTTCAGTCTATTTAGTTCCTGTTTTGACGTCACAAACACGCCCTGCGTTCGGCCAGCCACTCTCCCGTTTCCCCAGGCATGCCTGCGTTATCTTCTGACACGCCTGCGTTTTTCAGCACCTCCCAGAAACGCCCCTTTCCTGTCAATCACTCACCGATCAGCCGAGCGACTGAAAAGAATCGCTCGACCTTGTATAAAACTGCATAGTTTTGTGTGAAAGTACTTTGCGCGTGCGCACTGCGGCCCATACCCATGTGCAGAACAGCCATTTTTTAGCCTGATTGCTGCGCTGCGAACAATGGCAGCTAGCGATCAACTCGGAATGACCCCCATTATACCTACTGTAAGTGTGAGTTTCTACTTTCCCAATTTAGTAGGAAGAAGAGGCAATGTTGGGATACAAATACGCAGAGTGTACTCGGACTGCTAATGAACTACTCAATTTACTGGTAGAATCCATGACCAGCACCTAATCACAGGGAACTTGTTTCTCTAGCCACAGCCATCAAGGAAACAGTGCTTCCTCCCTTACATTGATATTCTCAATCCCTATCACAGCTGTCTTCTTTTGACAATAATATCCTACTCTCCTACTCTCCGGATCCTGCAGGAGACATCAGATTTTTCTTTTAGTCCCCCGTACCCCAGAGTGGGCACACCTCCTGAATCCTGGTCACTTCCTAGTGAAGTGAGCAGAATGAGGAGAATAATACCAGGAAGGTCAGCACAGAAGGGAGTCTAGTAAAGCGATGCTATATTAATCACGTCATTTTGGCCCAGACCCCTATTCAATTTATGCATGAGCCGCAACATTTTTCCACTAGGGGTGGTGCCTAATGATGCAAATGGCCTAGCTGCGCCCCATCAGCGCCCACCTGCATCTCATCTCCGGGCTTCTCCCAAAGAGGAAACAACAAAAGTAGGTAAGTATGGACAATATGCATTTTTAATAGTATTTTGTCAACGGCAAATATATTTATATGCAGTGATGGCTTCTCTTTGAGGCTGCTGAAGCATTGGGGTCTATTTTTACTCTTTGCACAACCTTACTGCAAAACCTGGCTGCACCATTGTGTCTGGTGAAGCGGCACAAGTACTCTTACCACTGCCAGCCAGCTGCCCTACAGTAGTTTTGGGCTAAGTTGTAGATACAGAAGATAAGCAGGAACATACAATCTGTTCTCTCTCCATGCACAGAAAATTTGAAGCAAAACATAAATATCCAGACATTACAATTTTTTAGTAAAATCTAGATAGATATGGAGACTTACTGCTATAGTTTTCAATTTGAAAGTCATACGGTCCTGCCAAGCAAAGCACAGGATGTGCGGCAAGTAGAGTGTGAAATAAATGACTCCGCTGCAGGCAGCTGCCAAGTTGGCTTTAGAGAAGAAGACGCTCATGAGGAACGACTGCATGATAGTGGACAGAGTGAAAGCCATCAGAAACAAGAAGAGGATTATGGGATTGCTGTAGTGAAGTACTCCGCCACCCTGCAAACAGAACAGGAAAACCAATCAGCATGGGATCTGTTTTGTATGGAAAAGAATAGAATGTTGGAAAATGGGATTTTGACACAATCATTCTAGATAAGAAAGGAGGAAATACAGCAGAACTCACACATTAGGACTCTCTGGATGCATCTGAACAATCTACAGTAGCACTGTTTGTATTACTTAAGTAGTGGCTAAAACACATAAGGTCACAAGAGTTACTCCTATTGTACATGCAGAACAGTCAGCAACAGTGATTTTCTTCTGAGCAGGTCAATTAAACACTTAACAATCATGATGTGCTGCTCATATTCAGTTCTGTGCAAAAAGGACATTTTCAGTCTATATTCTTTGAGTATCGGGAAACAAAAACGTATTCATAGGGCCTCATGTAGAGTAGATCGCTAACAGAGTGTCATTTCCACACACAAAAAGCAGTAAGTAAAATTACACTCCTATGTTGATGCATGATACGCAGCAAGCATGCATGTCGGCAATAGTAGCATGCTTTCGGTATACAAAAGATTTCAGATGTACTTACAATCATGTACTTAATACTTAAACCATTTGTTTTGCATGTAAAAAATGCATTAGGCATTGATAAAATGTCAAAACCATCAGTAATATAGCAGAAAGTCTTTGTCCTGACACAAAATAGTAATGTACACAAGAGATTCAGGCGATGGGCGTCCGGGGACGGGAACGCGCCTTTGTGGTAGGGGGAGGCAGGAGACGCAGACGTATCATGGTTGTTTCCGGGGCTGGCCGACGACCTCGCCTGCATTTCTTGCGATAACAAACATGGCAGGGGTCAAAATCTATTCTATGCAATCGCTATTGGATTGCGATCGCATCGTGGGGCAGCGCCACACATGCTGACCGGCCGCCACAGCAAAATCTGCAACCATCTCTGAATCACACCCCAGAAACGGGCTAACACAACAGGAAAGTGAGATACATTTACAAGAATAAGCAACTAGATTGCATTTATAATGGCCAAGGTGCTTTTGTAAAAATAAATACATTGAGGGCTTATTTATCAAGCCAATTTTACCTTAAAATAATACAGAAATGGAGATTCCACATGATTTAGGTTTTTAAAAAGAGGCTAACGCATGAGATATCAGAAAGATCTCCTGTGGTAGGCTACACACCACTGCAGAGCGCAGTCCCCATTATTGGCCCCATTAACAAGTGAGCTTTTCAGAGCTTGGCCCCAGTTAGCTAACAACATATTCCGATAGTATTAGCTGCTATGTGGCTATAGGTGCATTATCACCGGAGAGTGATTTCTCGACCTTATGGCAGCACATGTGTAGTGTCAGAACATGCCGTGAGGTGATGGTATTAGTTATCTCTTCACTCCTAGCCTCTTCACCAAGATAAATATGCCCCTGAATGAGTAACATTATGCACTCCTTAAATGCTAGGCCCACCTAGTGCTACCACCAGCCCTGACTGTACATACAGCACAATCTTTAGCCTGCATGCCATTAGCGTCCATATCAGAGACACTTCGCCTATAAGTGCCTCATAAAAATACCTACATACTGTAGTCTGGAAAATAAATATATATATATATATATATCAAAAAAGGAGATTGACTCACTGATTGACTCATCACGAAAGCTCTTGAACCACAAGGCCTACAACCTTGAAACTTGGCAGGTAGCTTCTCCTTTTATTATTATTATTATTATTATCCTTTATTTATATGGCGCCACAAGGGTTCCGCAGCGTCCAATTACTCCTTAGGTCCCAGGTGCTTGCTAAGAACCGGTTTTCCAAATGTCACTGCCCCTCCACAGAAATCCCCAAAAATGGATGTGTGTCTGTATGTATGTATGTATGTATGTATGTATGTATGTATATATGTATGTTCCAGCATAACTCCGGAATGCCTGCAGTAATTCACACCAAACTTGGTACACATATGACTTACAATCTGGGAACAAACACTGTGGGGGTAACACACCCCTAGCACCCCTAGGAGTGAGGCAGCAGCACAGAGTATTTCTGCAGACAGCATAACTCTGGAATGCATGGACAAATTTACACCAAACTTGCTACACATATGACTTATAATTGGGGAACAAACACTGTGCAGGTAAAACACCCCTAGCACCCCTAGGAGTGAGGCAGCAGCACAGACTATTTCAGCAGTCAGCATAACTCTGGAATGCCTGGTGCAATTTACACCAAACTTGGTACACATATGACTTACAATCTGGGAACAAACACTGTGGGGGTAACACGCCCCTAGCACCCCTAGGGGTGGGCCAGCAGCACAGACTATATCAGGAGTCAGGACATGCATGATATGTCAGTGATGACAGGGCTTCATGTGACAGTGGCAGTGACATGATGTGAGGAGGGGAATGGAGGTAGCAGGAAGCCACACGCTGAGAGTTATATAGTGGGAGGAGCAGTGTCCCCAGCAGCACAGAGTATATTAGGAGATGCATGATATGTCAAGCAGGACAGGGCTGCATGTGACAGGGGCAGTGACATGATGTCAGCAGGGGAATGGAGGTAACACAAACCCACACACTGAGAGTTATATAGTGGAAGTAGCATGGTCCCCCAGCAGCACAGAGTATATCAGTAGAGCAAGAAAGTGCTGCGCTATATAAAAAAAACCTGTAAATAAATTGATCATTTCACAGGGGCACTGACATGATGTGAGGAGGGAAATGGAGGCAGCAAGAAGACACAGACTTGTATAGAGTTGTATAGTGGGAAAAGCAAGGTCCCTTGGGGGACCAAAAAGGGGTCCGGCCACTACACAAAGTGGATCAGGGAAGCAAGATATGCCTCTATACTAGATATCCAACCAACATCAAATAGGATTTTGATACCTACCGGTAAATCCTTTTCTCCTAGTCCGTAGAGGATGCTGGGGTCCACTTCATGACCATGGGGTATAGATAGTTCCGCAGGAGCCATGGGCACTCTTAAGACTTTTCAATGGGTGAGTACTGGCTCCTCCCTCTATGCCCCTCCTCCAGACCTCAGTTATAGGAACTGTGCCCAGGGAGACAGACATTTCGAGGAAAGGATTTACTTTAATACTAGTGGTGAGATACATACCAGCTCACACCTCAACCATGCCGCACAACATGGCATTCAACAGAACACACGCCAACAGGCATGAACCAATTACAGCAACATGCTGAAACTAATATAACACAACTTGTGTAACTCTAATAACAAAACTACAGGTAAAGTACGCACTGGGACGGGCCCCCAGCATCCTCTACGGACTAGGAGAAAAGGATTTACCAGTAGGTATCAAAATCCTATTTTCTCATACGTCCTAGAGGATGTTGGGGTCCACTTCATGACCATGGGGTTTATACCAAAGCTCCAGTAAGGGCGGGAGAGTGCGGATGAGCCTGCAGCACCGATTGACCGAACTTGAGGTCTTCATCGGCCAAGGTGTCAAACTTGTAGAATTTTGCAAATGTGTTTGACTCCGACCAAGTAGCTGTTCGGCAAAGTTGCAATGCCGAGACCCCCTGGGCAGCCGCCCAGGATGAGCCCACCTTCCTAGTGGAATGGGCCTTCACCGACGTCGGTAACTGCAATCCAGCCGTAGTATGAGCGTGCTGAATCGTACCTCTGATCCAACGCGCAATAGTCTGCTTGGAAGCAGGATACCCAATCTTGTTGGGAGCATACAGGACAAACAAAGACTCTGTTTTCCGTATTCGAGCTGTTCTAGCGACATAAATCCTCAAAGCCCTAACCACATCTAGAGACTTTGACTCAGTGAACGTGTCAGTAACTACTGGCACCACAATAGGTTGGTTTATGTGGAAAGATGAAACCACCTTTGGAAGAAAATGTTGATGAGTTCTCAACTCTGCCCTATCTACATGGAAGACAAGGCCCCCAATTCAGACACCCGCCGTGCGGATGCCAATGCCAAAAGCATCACCACTTTCCAAGTGAGAAACTTCAACTCTATCTCTTGTAGAGGCTCAAACCAATCCGATTGAAGGAACTGCAACACCACATTAAGGTCCCATGGTGCCACTGGAGGCACAAATGGAGGCTGGATGTGTAGAACCCCTTTCACGAAGGTCTGAACCTCTGGAAGAGAGGCCAATTGTTTTTGGAAGAACACTGACAAGGCCGAAATCTGGACCTTGATTGACCCCAATCGAAGGCCCGCCTCCACACCAGCCTTCAGAAAATGGTGAAAACGTCCCAACTAAAACTCTTCCGTAGGAGCTTTCTTAGATTCACACAAGACACATATTTTCTACAAATACGGTGGTAATGTTTCGACGTTACTCCTTTCCTGGCCTGAATAAGGGTGGGGATGACTTCCTTGGGAATACCCTTTCGGGCTAGGATCCGGCGCTCAACAGCCATGCCATCAAACGTAGCCACGGTAAGTCTTGATACACGCACGCTCCCTGCTGCAGCAGGTCCTCGCGAAGAGGAAGAGGCCGAGGATCTTCTATGAGCAACTCCTGAAAATCTGGGTACCAAGCCCTCCTTGGCCAGTCTGGGGCAATGAAGATTGCTCAAACTCTTGTTCTTCTTATGATCCTGAGCACTTTTGGGATCAGCGGAAGTGGAGGGAAGACATACACCGACCGGAACACCCACTGGGCCTCTAGCGCATCCACTGCTATTGCTTGATGGTCTCTCAACCTGGAACAATATCTCTGAAGCTTCTTGTTGAGACGAGATGCCATCATGTCTACTTGAGGAACTCCCCAAAGACTTGTCACCTCTGCGAAGACTTCTTGGTGGAGGCCCCACTCTCCTGGATGGAGATCGTGTCTGCTGAGGAAGTCTGCTTCCCAGTTGTCTACTCCCGGAATGAAAATTGCCGACAGAGCCTTTACATGTCTTTCTGCCCAGAGGAGGATCTTTGTCACCTATGCCATTGTCGCTCTGCTTTTCGTTCCGTACCTGCCGGTTTATGTACGCGACTGCTGTTACATTGTCCAACTGGATCTGCACGGGATGATCTTGAAGAAGATGTACCGCTTGTTGAAGGCCGTTGTAAATGGCTCTCAAGTCCAGCACATTTATGTGAAGGCAAGCATCCTGACTTGACCATTTTCCTTGGAAGCTTTCCCCCTGAGTGACAGCTTTCAGCCTCAGAGACTTGCATCCGTGGTTACCAGGACCCAGTCCTGAATCCCGAACCTGCATCCCTCTAGTAGGTGAGAACTGTGTAGCCACCACAGGAGCGAAATCCTGGCTTTTGACGACAGGCTTATCTTCCGGTGCATGTGTAGGTGGGATCCCGACCACTTGTCCAACAGGTCCCACTGGAATACTCTGGCATGGAACCTGCCAAACTGTATGGCCTCGTAGGCCGCCACCATCTTCCCCAACAACCGAATACACTGATGGATCGACACACTTGATGGTTTCAATATCTGTTTTACCATTTTCTGGATTTCCAGAGCCTTTTCCACCGGAAGAAATACTCTCTGGACTTCTGTGTCCAGAATCATCCCAAGAAAAGACAATCTTGTTGCCTGTTCCAACTGTGACTTTGGATAATTTATGATCCAACCGTGTTGTTGGAGTATGAACAGGGAGAGTGTGATGTTTTGTAACAACTGCTCCCTGGATCTCGCCTTTATCAGGAGATCGTCCAGATAAGGAATTATATCGACTCCTTTTTGACGCAGGAGAACCATAATCTCCGCCATCACCTTGGTGAATACCTTCGGCGCCGTGGAGAGACTGAAAGGTAACGTCTGGAATTAGTAATGGCAATCCTGAACCGCAAATCTCAGATAAGCCTGGTGAGGAGGATAAATGGGAACATGCAGGTAAGCATCCTTTATGTCTACAGACACCATGTAGTCCCCCTCCTCCAGACTGGAAATCACTGCCCTCAGTGATCCTATTTTGAACTTGAATCGTTTCAAGTAGAGATTCAGATTTTTTAGGTTTAGGATCGGTCTGACCGAGCCGTCTGGCTTCGGAAACTACAAAAAGGCTTGAATAAAACCCCTCCCCTTGTTGTGACAAAGGTACCAGGACTATGACCTGATCCTGACATAATTTTTGGATTGCCGCTGTTACTGCTTCCCTTTCCGGAAGAGAAGCTGGCAAGGTCGATTTGAAAAATCGGCATGGGGGAACGTCTTGAAACTCCAGCTTGTATCCCTGGGATACTATTTGCAAGACCCAGGGATCCAGGCCAGACAGAATCCAACCTTAGCTGAACAGTTTGAGACGTGCCCCCACCCGAGCGGCCTCTCGCAAAGGAGCGCCAGGGTCATGCTGAAGATTTGGCAGAAGTAGGGGTAGACTTCTGTTCCTGGGAACCTTAAGCCACTGTGGACTTCTTTCCCTTTCCCCTTCCCCTACCTGCAAAGAAGGGGGAACCTCTCGCTTTTTTGTATTTATTGGGCCGAAAGGACTGCATGTGCGGGTGATATGTCTTTTTTGCCGGTGCAGGCGCAGAGGGCAAAAATGTCGACTTACCTGCGGTAGCCGCCGAGACTAACGCATCCAGTCCATCGCCAAATAAGGCCTCACCTTTATATGGGAGAGCCTCCATATTTCTTTTGGAAGCTGCATCCGCGTTCCACAACGCCCACCGAGCCGATACTGCCATGGTAGCGGCTTGTGAACTCAAGAGTCCGATATCTTTCATCACTTCTAGCATGTATGCGGCAGCATCTTTGATATTCCCTAACTTAAGGAGTATCTCATCTTTATCAATCGTGTCAATTTCTGATGACACGCTTTCTGACCATTTTTCAATAGCGCGACTCACCCACGCGCAAGCAATTGTGGACCTGAGCAGCATACCATTGGCAACATAAATGGATTTCAATGTAGTTTCCATCTTTCGGTCTGCCGGCTCTTTTAGTGAAGCCGTGCAAGGTGCAGGGAGAATTACCTTCTTTGTCAACCTGGACAGTGTACTGTCTAAAACGGGGTGACTCCCATTTTTTCCTGTCCTCCACCGGGAAAGGATAAGCTATCTGAATTCTCTTGGGAATTGGAGATTTATTTTCGGGATTCACCCACATCCCTTCAAAGAGAGTATTAAGCTTGTGGGAAGGAGGGAAAGTGACCTTGGATTTCTTTTCTTTATAGAAATAAGCCTTCTCTGAGGTACAGGAGTGGCTTCCGTGACTTCCAGCACTTCCCTTATAGCTACAATCATATATTGTATATTTATTGCCAATTTATGATCTATTTCTCTGGAGTCACTTTCGTCGACACAAGAATCAGTGTCCGTGTCGGTATCAGTATTCACAATATTCGCAAATGGTCTCTTATGTGACCCAGATGTGTCGCCTACGGATGGAAGAACAGAGCCCTGAAAAATCACATCCTCCACAGATTTTCTCCAGCACTCAGCATGAGATTCAGACTTATCTAATCTCCTATTGATATGGGGGGTCATTCCGAGTTGTTCGCTCGCAAGCTGCTTTTAGCAGCTTTGCACACGCTAAGCCGCCGCCTACTGGGAGTGAATCTTAGCTTTTCAAAATTGCGAACGAAAGATTAGCAGAATTTCGAATAGACACTTCTTAGCAGTTTCTGAGTAGCTCCACACTTACTCGGCATCTGCGATCAGTTCAGTGCTTGTCGTTCCTGGTTTGACGTCAAAAACACACCCAGCGTTCGCCCAGACACTCCTCCGTTTCTCCAGCCACTCCCGCGTTTTTCCCAGAAACTGTAGCGTTTTTTCACACACACCCATAAAACGGCCAGTTTCCGCCCAGAAACACCCACTTCCTGTCAATCACATTACGATCACCAGAACGAAGAAAAAACCTCCTAATGCCGTGAGTAAAATACATAACTGCATAGCAAATTTACTTGGCGCAGTCGCACTGCGGACATTGCGCATGCGCATTAGCGACTATTCGCTCCGTTGCGAGAAAAAAATAACGAGCGAACAACTCGGAATGACCCCCATGATGCATACTATCACGTATTTCTTTCACCCATGCAGGCTCTTGATGTGCCGGCAGCGCTACCACATTACACTTCTGTGTCCCTAAAATGGTTTCCTCCGGGGAGGAACTCCCTGCCTCTGACATGTCTTACACACGTGTACAACACACACTCAGACACACTGGGATTTATAGGGGACAGACCCACAGTAAAATCTGTCAGAGGGACACGGTTTAGGAGCAGCCAGTTCACAACCCCAGCGCCAGTATCTAATGCCTGTGAACACAGAATGCCCACTGACATGCAGCGCTTTTTATACAGTAAAACACACTTGTAAAGCACCAAATTCGCTTGTGGCCCCCCTTGTTTTGCACCCTTATACTTGTAGTCAGAAGTGAAGGAGGACCAGCGATGTCTCTGCAGCCTGAGGAGAGAGAAAATGGCGCTGAGCAGTGTGCTGGCTGCCTGAGGAAGAAGCTCCGCCCCCACAATTTTCTTAATATTTATACTGGCGGGGGTACGGCTGTGCCTGGGCATATTATACCCCCTATTTGCCAGTTTATAGAGGTGTTTTTGCAGCCCAGGGCACCCCCCCCCGCGTCCTGCACCCTGCAGTGCGTGTGTGTGTGGGCAGCAATGGCGCGCTGCGCTCCCGCCAGCCGCGCTGTACCTCAGCCATCACTTTACTTGATAGAAGATCTGTCTTCTTCTACTCACCTGTCTTCTGACTTCTGGCTCTGTGAGGGGGGTGACGGCGTGCTGTGGGAGTGAGCATCTAGACACGGCTAGCGTTCAGTACCCTTCAGGAGCTAATGGTGTCCTGTCAGCCAGAAGCAGAGCCATGAAACTCTTCAGGAAGTTGGTTCCTACTTCTGCCCCCTCAGTCCCATGAAGCAGGGAGACTGTTGCCAGCAGTTCTCCCTGAAAATAAAAAACTTAACATAAGTCTTTTCAGAGAAGCTCAGTAGAGCTCCCCAGAGTGCATCCAGTCTGCCTGGGCACATTTCTAAAACTGAGGTCTGGAGGAGGGGCATAGAGGGAGGAGCCAGTTCACACCCATTGAAAAGTCTTAAGAGTGCCCATGGCTCCTGCGGAACCGTCTATACCCCATGGTCATGAAGTGGACCCCAGCATCCTCTAGGACGTATGAGAAATTAACGAACAACTATAATTCTAATTTACCATCCTTATCTCATAGTGAAGCACGGGTATTCAGCTAGTTATATATATTGCGTAACCTGTATTGCTTTAATGGGTGAATAAGCATCCACAATCTCACATACTTTACAGGAAACTTGCTCTGTAAATTCCAACACACATGCCCAGATCCAGCATCAACTAATTTCCTTCCTTGCCAGATCTGCAGACCTGATAGAGCATGTACTGTAAATAATCTAGAGCTGAGGTAATGAACCTGTGGCCCTACAACTACTGTGGAACTGCTAGTCCCTGCATGTGCTGCCAGCAGTCTGGAGCCTCACAAAGCAGTGACACAAATAACTATGACTAATCAGCACTGCCCACTATTTCCTCTGTAATACTTGTAATGCAATCACACAAACAGCCACAACAATTGTTCAAGAATGTTTTGTTTACTAAATGAATTGACCTTTCAGCTACTGTATATGCCTTTATATATCAGGTAGCTAATGGAGAGTATGAGAATATTTTTCTGTGCCATAAAATATACCCTGTTATGCCTCTGAGACCTGAGGGTTAGTTTATATATGTGTGTTGGTGCTTAGAATGTCATTTGATTCCATGGAACTTAGATGGCAATTACCATGTAGTGTAAATTCTGGAGTGTGTTTTCTTACACACAGTTAGGAAACCACTATGAATGGGTCCAGTTATGGGATTATGTTTCACTATGTACATCAGTTGCAGGCAACCTATTGACATTTCTGGGATTTCCTGTAGCCCCAAAGAGGTAAATCAGCCAAGCGAACTTTCCCCTATTGGGTACTCCTCATAGTGAGCAGATTACAATCGCATATTCTATATAATAGGTACGTCTGGAGTCCTTATTTACACTGTCCCTTCATGCACAGCACAAATACAATGTCTTGGATTTCCACCCGTGCCCTCAGATCAGTGTTTCTCAAATCCTGTCCTTATGGCCGAATCATAGTCCAGAGATTAGGGATATATCTGCTTCATAAAACTAATTAAAGTGACCAAGGTAATAATTAAGCCATCT
Source organism: Pseudophryne corroboree (assembly GCF_028390025.1). Classification (NCBI taxonomy): domain Eukaryota; kingdom Metazoa; phylum Chordata; class Amphibia; order Anura; family Myobatrachidae; genus Pseudophryne; species Pseudophryne corroboree. The sequence continues at coordinate 152,850,692 of NC_086452.1, read as the reverse complement.
GTTATCATGCATGGATATCCTGAATACCTGGATTGTGAGTGGGCCATGAGGACATGGTTTGGGAAACACTGCCCCAGATGGACTGCCCTGTGCACAATAAGTTGCACAGCTCCATGTAGGTCCCACTCTCTCACTGGTGCGTTCACTGAGTAGTCTCTGAAACTGTAGATCTCCGGGATAATGGCCTTGGCAACATTTTTCTGGAGAATTCTGTGCTGCCGATGAAGAGGTAAGTATAGCCCATGTTAGCAGAGTGTGTGGTGTGGGCCCCTGTGCACCCATTATAGATGCACACATGACTGAATTATGAGGTGTGGTTGGGCAAGATGCATCTGAGCACTGCTGCCTTCAGAAATGTAGGTTTAACATTTTATGAGCATTTAGATGCTGGAAATATAATGGAATGGAGGGAAATTGCCTGGCCTAGAATTATCACTTGGCTGAGAACACTGGGCTGCTTCTTGATTCATCATCTCAAACATTTCCTTTCTTACACTGATCCAATTAAATCATTGATAGATTACTTGTACTTGCATTTTATAGAAGAGAAGTGCTGGAAGATGGGGCTGTGACAATTGATAGAAGGGTACTGTAGGTAGTAGTTGGGCCAGATTAACAATGGAGCGGATGGAGCTACAACTCCGGGCCTCCACATAAAAATAGGCCCATCATCATGATGATAGTAAACCACCCAGCTGACAACAGGATTGGCCATAAATCATAAGTATTACAATTGTATTTTTAATTTTCTCACAAAATTCTGCAATTTTTCTATTTTTATGTATTTTTCTATTTTTTATGTATTTTGTGAGACTGTAGGTCTGATAGTGTAGAGGTGTACACACCCACATGGCACTAACCACACCCACATATCACTGCTCATAGCTCCTCCCCTTCTTAGTATAGGCCCATAAAACATGTGGCCCTTTATCTGGCCTTGGATAGTAGTGACATAACAGAAGGGGCAGATAAATGTTGGACATGGGAATAGCAATCAGTGTATTCTCCTCCAGGATGGCTGTACTGCTACCCCATTAGTGATTCTCTCTATGATGGATTATGTGTGAGAAAGAAATAGAGAATATTGGCACAACTCACGAGCAGAGTGTGAACTGACTGCAGTCTAACCAGATCTTGCCACTGAAACACTGTTTAGCATCCAAACATTTGTGTTTTTCTATAATGGGTGCAATGTGTGCGATGCACATGGGCCCCTTTTGTCCAGTGGGCGCTGACACTGCACCCATGTTTCACTTTCTTACCATTCCGAAGTCCCATGATGGAGCTTCAGCTGGCAAAATGGCCACCACGCATGTGCAGTGGGAATTTGGTCTCCGGAACATGGCGGGTGCCATGTTTCCGGAGACCTGCGCATGTGCAGTAGACTCTGGCACAGTACCAGAGTTTACAGCGCCGTGAAGAGGAGGAGGCCCACTCAGAGCCTGCCCACAGGACCCCTCCTCTGTAAAAATATAAAATGCCCCTGCATCCTAATGTTTTATTTCTCCTGTGGGATCATTAGAATTGCCCCTAAATAGGTTGATAAGAGTTAGCTTGGCCAATCTCAGCTGGAAATATTCTATGGATTACTTTTTTCTTGCACAGAAGAACTTACTTTTGCAACAAAACATAATGAGATGGAACTTACCACAATGGTGATGGTCAAGAGAAGGGTACTAAGTGACATAACACTAAAACTATCAATGAACCAGGTGAACCAAATTACATCATTGGTGACACCCAAGTTCTTCATAGTCTCTTTCAGGCGCAATTCCTTCTCTAGAACAATGTCCTTCACCAGCATGGATACTGAGTATATCCAAGACAACACCATGAAAATGGGAAAGCAGCGATTCAGTGTTATCATAAACCTGTAAAGAGTAAAAAGAGTAAAAGCATTACAAAGGCAAGCAATATTGAATTATATTTAGACAGAAAGAATTCTTCATTAGTTGCCTTACATGAATTTGGTAAATTAGAATCTTACCAAAGTTAGTCAAGTATTACATTGATTTAACTTTTTTCATGTATTCACTATTGATGTAAAGAAAATTTGCACACGTGGAAACAGCGCTCACCAAATACCATGACAAAACATATACATAGTCAAATGATATGAATAAAATACAATCTCCCTTAATTGGATAATAATCCTCATATGATGATAAATGATGGATAGAGATTCACTCTAGGTAATCCTTATATCGAGCCCAATATTCGGATAGGACTAGTGGTATCCCTGAGAGACCTGAAAAATAAGTGCCTCTTTCCCCAATATGAATGGGAATGAAATAAGAGGCACCATTAAACACAGACCATGGTGTAGTACTTTTTTTTAAAAACACGCACCAGTTTAATGCACAGATAAAGCTTACAAGAAGTTAAAAAAAGAGAAGCATATCAAATAAGACTCCATAGGATAACACAGATAGTATATCACCAAGGGGGTCCTTGCAGCCACAGCAAATGATGGTAAAAGATGTGAACAGGCTCTCCAAGTGCCTGATAGCATGCAGAATAAACTCCCAAGGTGGCTGTGTCCAAATGTCCCAGGGTCAGTCACAAATAAAAAGCAAGAGCCACGCTTAACGCGTATCGGACTATATGTCCTTCATCAGAAGCGTGGTTGACTGGCTCCAGAAATATGCTTTTATACCTCATTAAATGAGAGTTCCAGCTGGCTCCAATAATCAGTCACAGATCGCGCTCCGAACAGCATACATGCGCGATAATCGCCGGAACCGGAAGTCATCAATGCGGTTCACATGCGTTCCAAACTACCGGAAGTAGTATACTCGGCTTCCCTTCACCATACGACATGGACATCCTTGCGGTTCATATGCGTTCCACTAATCAGGAAACGCTGTGAGCCGTTCTTCAAAACCTCTAGTGCAGCAATTCTTTTTATGCAAAGTCCCATCGACACTTACTGGTGATTACAGAGTCCTCGTAAGGTCATATGTAATAACAGAGTCCCGGACTGGTATAAATTCATATACATAATACATAGAGTGTCTCTCAAGCGGAGATGAAGTCTATACACCGTTTGGGCACCCTCACTCCAAGGGGACTCAACGGTGAATTCGAATTGAAATGTTTTTTGACCTAATTCATTCACTTACTTTTGCACATTTTTCTTGCACTGTCTTGCACTTTATATCTGTACGCATATATTGCTGGTAATTGCTGCTATTTTCTCTTTTTTCTTTTTATGTATTATGTATATGAATTTATACCAGTCCGGGACTCTGTTATTACATATGACCTTACAAGGACTCTGTCCATGTCGTATGGTGAAGGGAAGCCGAGTATACTACTTCCGGTAGTTTGGAACGCATGTGAACCGCATTGATGACTTCCGGTTCCGGCGATGATCGCGCATGTGAGCTGTTCGGAGCGCGATCTGTGACTGATTATTGGAGCCAGTTGGAACTCTCATTTAATAAGGTATAAAAGCACATTTCTGGAGCCAGTCAACCACGCTTCTGATGAAGGACATATAGTCCGATACGCGTTAAGCGTGGCTCTTGCTTTTTACTTGTGACTGACTGTCACTGACTGGGGTTGGGGATGTTGTGGACTCGGGGGTTCTTCCGATGGTCGGGAATGGGAACCACAGGTGGGTCGGAGCAGGGATGGTCGGATATAGGATTTCCTCATACAGGACTCTATTAGTTAGGTTTGGTAAAAGAATGCTGAGGAACTTTATTAAAGAAAGGGAGCAATACAGCGGGACATGAAAGAACGTGAACTTGTAGGCAATGTCAAAAAGTTACTGAAGAATTCATGAGCAATGATGAAGTACACTGAAGAATTTGTGAGCGATGTTTAAAGACACTGATGAATGAAGAACTTGTGAGCGATGGTAAATGACACTGAAGAATTGGTGAACAATGTTTTAAAGACACTGATGAATGAAGAACTTGTGAGCGATGGTAAATAACACTGAAGAATTGGTGAGTGGTGTTTAAGGACACTGAACGCTGGAAGCACTAAGGTTGGTTCGGCCCGCAGGCCTTGCTGAATCCAGGGAGCGCTGGCAACTGCACTGCAGAGGAACACACTAGTTGCTCGGATCACTGGAGACTGTGCTGCAGGAAGGCACCCTGAATGCTAGGTGCAAAGGAGTATAGCTGCTGGGAGACACACTGCGTACGGGAGCTCTGGCATCCACTTCAGAAAAGAGACGATACTCAGGCACCGAGGCTCTGCCCGGCGTCTGACTTTGAATCTCCCGCCTCCGCTGGATTGGCGGAACAGTCTGATGACGTCACCTGCTCCCCGCGCACGTGATGCCGGGTGTCATGGCGGCGCCCCTGCCCTGGAGAACCGCCGGGAGCCGCGCCAGCCAGACGCCGGAGCCCGTGGACCACCAAAGGCGGAGGCCGCAACACAGACCAGCAAGCACACAGGGGTAAGCGCGGCGAACGCCGCCTCTGGCGTGTGACAGTACCCCCTCCTCCAGGAGTGGCCCCCGGACACTTCCCAAGTTTTGTTGGATGTCTGGAATGGAAGATCCGCACCAGTCGGGGAGCCATTACTTCCGTAGCCTTGACCCAGCTCCTCTCCTCGGGGCCAAAACCTTTCCACTCCACCAAATACTGTAGATTCTTGTGAAGATAACGAGAGTCAAGAATAGCTTTTATTTCAAAGTCCGTTCCAGCTTCAGTCTCTGCAGAGGTTGGCCTCGGGGATTTTGAATGGAACCGGTTTAAAATAAGGGGGCGAAGGAGAGACACATGGAAGGAATTTGGTATCCGGAGGTGGGAAGTCAATCCCAATTTGCAGACAACCGGGTTCAGGACTTGTAACACGGGATAAGGACCAATAAACCTCGGAGCGAACTTCATAGTGGGCACCCTTAACCGAAGATTGCGGGTAGAGAGCCATACCCTGTCACCAACCTTATATTGGGGAGCTGCTCGTCGCTTTCTATCCGCAAAGAACTTATAACGGCTGGAGACTCTCTTGAGATTAGCATGGACTCGACTCCAAATTTGAATGAAGTGCCGGAGAGTAGAGGCTGCAGCAGGAACATCCTCCGGAGGACAAATGGGTAATTCTGGAACTTGGGGATGAAAACCATAATTAATGAAAAATGGGGACTCACCGGTCGAAGAGTGGTACAGATGATTATGGGCAAACTCTGCCCATGGCAACAGTTCCACCCAATCATCTTGCGAGGGAGAGAGGTAAACACGGAGAAAAGTCTCTAAATCTTGTTTGACGCATTCAGTTTGCCCATTGGTTTGTGGATGGTATGCGGATGAAAACTTGAGTTTTATTTGTAAGACTGTACAGAGGGCTCTCCAGAATCTTGCAGTGAACTGTACCCCCCCGATCAGAGACGATTTCCTGAGGTAACCCGTGCAGGTGGAAATGTTCCCGGATAAATAACAAAGCCAACTTGGGAGCTGATGGTAACCCGGTCAAAGGTACAAAATGTGCCATCTTAGAGAAACGGTCAATAATTACCCAGACGGTATTGTGACCCTTGGAGAGGAGCAATTCAGTGACAAAGTCCATAGAGATATGGGTCCAAGGCCTCTTAGGAATGGACAGTGGATGCAACAACCCCGCAGGAGGCAAATGAAGAATTTTGTGCTGAGCACACTGAGGACATGAGTTGACATAACTTTGAATATCCTTCTTCATAGTGTCCCACCAGTAAGATCTTCGTAGAAACTCCCACATCTTTTGAACTCCAGGATGACCGGAAAACTTGGAAACATGAGCCCACTGCATCAACCTTGGTCGGAATTTAGCTGGCACAGACATTCTCCCAGGAGGTGGACCAAGAGCTGTGGGAGCTGCTGAAATAGAAATTGGACTGAGAATCAAAGCCTTTCCAACGGGGTTCTCCTCATCTGAAGCCGTCAAGGAGCGAGATAAAGCATCAGCTTTGGTGTTAAGCATCCCGGACCGGTACTTAATGACAAATGAGAATCGAGTGAAGAAGAGCGCCCATCTAGCTTGACGGGGATTCAAGCACTGGGCTGTCTTGAGATACAGCAAGTTCTTGTGATCGGTATAAATCGTAATTAGATGTTTAGCACCTTCCAAAAGATATCTCCATTCTTCCAGGGCAGATTTTATTGCCAAGAGTTCCTGATCTCCGATGGTGTAGTTTCGTTCAGCAGGAGAGAACTTGCGAGAATGGAAACCACATGGATGCAACTTCCCGTCAGAGGAGTACTGTGAGAACACGGCACCGATGCCGACCGAGGAAGCATCGACCTCCAAGAAGAATGGTTTTGAAAAATTCGGTTGCTGGAGTACCGGAGCGGACATAAAGGTTGCTTTCAACTGAGCGAACGCTGCTACAGCTTCAGAAGACCAGTGACTTGGGTCAGACCCCTTTTTGGTTAGAGCAGTAATAGGTGCCACAATGGTAGAGAATCCCTTTATGAATTTCCGGTAGTAATTCGCAAAACCCAGAAACCTTTGTACCGCTTTCAAAGAAAGAGGCTGAGTCCAGTCCCGAATAGCTGTGACTTTTTCCGGATCCATGCGAAGCTCCGTACCTGAGATGACGTAACCAAGAAATGGAATTAAAGGAACCTCAAATGTACATTTGGAGATCTTACCGTAGAGATGATTCCTTCGTAGACAAAGAAGTACCTCCTTGACCTGAATTCTATGCTCCGTGAGATTCATAGAAAATATCAGAATGTCATCCAAGTATACCACTACACTTAGGTATAACATATCTCTGAAGATTTTATTCACAAAACCTTGGAAGACGGCAGGGGCATTACTGAGCCCAAACGGCATTACCAGATATTCGTAATGCCCATCCCTGGTATTGAAGGCCGTCTTCCATTCGTCCCCCTGTCGAATACGAATCAAATTATAAGCTCCCCTTAAGTTGAGCTTCGTGAAGACATGGGCTCCGCGAACCCTATCAAATAGTTCCGTGATGAGCGGCAAAGGATATTTGTTCTTAATGGTGATCTCATTTAAGCCGTGGTAGCCAATGCATGGCCTCAACCCTCCGTCCTTCTTCTTCACAAAGTAGAAGCCTGCTCCCGCCGGGGAAGTAGAGGGGCGAATGAATCCTTTCTGCAGATTAGACTTGATATAGTCCGACATGGCTTGGGTCTCGGGCAATGACAAAGGATAAATGTGCCCCCGGGGTGGCATCTTCCCTGGGATGAGCTCAATGGGACAGTCCCAGGGTCTATGGGGTGGTAACTGATCTGCCGCCTGTTCCGAAAACACGTCTGCGAACTTCCGATAGGCCTCCGGAATGAGTTCCTCATCGACTTGGAAGATACACGGAGCGGATAAACAGGAGTGAGACAATTAGAATGACAGAATGAACTCCAAGATACTATTTGTGACGACTTCCAGTCGACGTGAGGGTTGTGTACTTTAAGCCAAGGAAGACCAAGAACCAGATCGTGTGGCATCTCCCGAATCACTAGGAACTCCAGATGTTCTTGATGTAGAACTCCAACCTGCAGTTTGATTGTCACTGTGCAACTTGAAATAAGACCATTAGAAATTTGGGTACCATTGATGGCAGTCAACGTAATAGGTCGTTCGACGGGTTGTAACTGTAAACCCAGTTTTTGAACGCAAGAAAGAGAAATAAAATTCCCTGCAGCCCCGGAGTCCAGCAGGGCCTTAACAGGTTTGGCTAAAGACCCAGAAAACAAGGACACGGAGAGTAAACAGTCCACTGTCGGAGAAGGTTTAGATGTAACCCCTAACTCGACTCCTCCGGAACAAGCTAGGACTGCCCGTTTCCCGGACGGGACTTACAAAACTTGAGAAAGTGATCCGCAGCTCCACAGTAGAGACAGAGTCTACCCTCACGACGGCGCTGTCGTTCTTCCGGGGACAGCCGAGATCGATTAATTTGCATAGGTTCATCTGGACTTGGAGTGATCATTTGCTTAGTCGGGAGAGACCGGACTCTGGATCGTTCAGTCCGACTACGTTCACCACCTCGTTCCTGCATACGAAGATCCACCTTTACACAGAGTGAGATCAACTCTTCTAAGTGTTATGATTCCAGTACTCCTGACCGGAGGAGATCTTATGACAATGGCCAGAGTACTGGAAGGGAATGCTGGTTACGGGAGCAGGAAAGACTAGTTGCCCCTGGCGCCCTAACTCTATTGTCTCACCCGTGCTATCGGAAATCCCTTGCGAGACTATGGTTTCTTGAGCCCCTGGCAGCCACGTTTGAAAGGCGGATTATGTCTGCCCAACTCCGGTGCCCCCCGGTCTTAGTGAGAGACAAAGGGAAATCCGAGGCAGGATGATGACAAGAGGACCTCTGACTAACAACAGGCCAAGGGCAACAAGCTAACTAACCAAACCTGAAGTATGTGCGGAAAAACCGCCAGGTAAAAGGACAACCAAAATCCACTAGTCCATTACTCCTACCCAGCACCGCTGGATACCAGAGTGGATCTGTGGGAGCAGAATCCTCCGCAAAATGCTCCGAAACACAAATAAGTAATAAATAATAAAGCGGCCAAGCCGCAACACACGGCAACGCCGCGACTCACGAACACCACTGGATGTTTAAACGGTGCTCAGTCAGGACTCCAGGAACAAGATGACGACTTCCGAGTGCAGGACAACTGAGGACAGGAACGACCGGATACAGCAAGACTGGAAACACTCTCAGCAAACAGATACAGCATGCAGGAAGCTATTACCGGCGTCTGTGTGAGGCACTGCAAGAGCATATAAACTGAAGCCCTCCAATCAACTGCTGACAGGGCTAATTGCGTGAATGCCGTGCAGCTGCCTTGCTGCACGGCCAGGAAACAGGTGCCCTTACTTAATTTAAATGGACCCAGCAACGGGGAACGCGGTCCGCCAGTGGCGTCCCCGTTGCTAGGGTCCGTGCGGCTCCGTGCGCCCGGCGTCTAGCGTTGCCAGGGAGCCGGCGGCTGTATTCGTACGGCGTCCCTGGTTGCTAGGCGCCGGGCCGCACCGACGAGCGGACCCCGGAGCCTAACAGTACCCCCCCCTTGAGGAGGGGTCAAGGAACCCCTAAAGCCAGGTTTCCGAGGAAATTCCCGAAAAAATGCCCTCTTGAGCCTTGGGGCATGGAGATCCTTATCCAGGACCCAAGACCTTTCCTCTGGACCATAGCCTCTCCAGTGCACCAGAAAATAAAGCCGACCCCGGGACAATTTGGAATCGAGAACCTTCTCCACCAAGAACTCCTGTTGTCCCTGTACATCTACTGGTGATTTCCCCTGAGAGATCTTCCGAGGAAATCTACTGGAAGAAACGTATGGTTTCAACAGGGAGCAATGGAACGTATTTCCGATCCGGAGAGCTCTTGGTAAACGTAACCGGAAAGCAACTGGGTTGATTTTTTTAATAATATGAAATGGTCCAATAAATTTGGGGCCCAATCTAGCTGAGGATTGTCGAAGTCTAATGTTACGAGTCGACAACCATACCCTATCTCCCACCTTAAAAGTGCAAGGACGTCGGAGCCTGTCAGAAAAATTTTTCTCTCGAAAGGCCGCTTTTCTGAGAGCAAGGTGCACTTTTTTCCAAATGACTCTGAGATGAGAGGTTAAGGTTAGCGAGGAAACTGAAGAATGTTGAAAAAAAGAATTAGCTCTGGGGTAAAAACCAAAAACTGAAAAGAATGGAGACACATTAGTGGAGGAATGACAAGAATTATTGTAAGCAAACTCCGCCAAAGGAAGAAGCTCGGACCAATCATTCTGGAGTTTGGCTGAGTACAAACGCAAATACTGTTTTAATGATTGATTAACTCGCTCGGTTTGCCCGTTGGATTGGGGATGGTAGCCGGATGTTAAAGACAATTTCATCTTTAATGAAGCACAAAAAGACTTCCAGAATTGTGCAATGAATTGTGGACCCCGATCAGAAACAATATCAGTGGGCAACCCATGAAGTCTGAAAACATGGCGGAGAAACAAAACAGCCAATCCCTGGGCAGATGGCAGTCGGGGAAGAGCAATGAAATGAGCCATCTTGCTAAAACGGTCCACTACCACCCATATGACTCGGAATCCGGCTGACAGAGGGAGGTCTACCACAAAATCCATGGAAATATGAGACCATGGCCTGAGAGGAACATTTAAGGGCATAAGTTGCCCGATAGGCAAGGAACGGGGAACCTTATACTGTGCACAGACCTGACAAGAAAAAACAAACTCCTTAATGTCTTTAGAAAGACCAGGCCACCATACTGAGCGGGAGACTAATTCCAAAGTCTTAGAGATCCCCGGATGCCCGGCAACTTTGCTATCATGAAACTCAGTCAAAACAGTAGCTCTCAAAAACTCAGGGACGTAAAGACGACCAGCAGGAGTATTTCCAGGAGCTTGATGTTGAAGCTGCTTTAACTGGGTAAATAAATCTTGTGTGAGGCCTGCCCAAATGACTGAAGATGGAAGTATGGGAGTAACAGGACTGTTATTATGAACTGGAAGAAAACTGCGTGACAGGGCATCCGCCTTGGTATTCTTGGAACCTGGCCTAAAAGTGATAATAAACTTGAAACGAGTAAAAAATAAAGCCCAACGAGCCTGCCGGGCATTCAGCCGCTTAGCTGATTCGATGTACTGAAGATTTTTGTGGTCAGTCAATACTGAAATGGTATGTGTTGCTCCCTCAAGCCAATGCCTCCACTCCTCGAAAGCCCATTTAATAGCCAGTAACTCCCGGTTACCAACATCGTAGTTGGATTCAGCGGATGAGAATTTCCTGGACATAAAGGCACAAGGATGTAGTTCCAGAGACTCCGGATCCTTTTGAGATAGGATAGCCCCCACTCCAGCCTCCGAGGCATCAACCTCAACAACGAAGGGCAATTCTGGGTTGGGATGTCTGAGGACTGGAGCTGAGACAAAAGCTTGTTTCAAGGCCTGAAAGGATAACTCAGCTTCACGTGACCAATTGGTAGGATCCGCTCCCTTCTTAGTCAGTGCCACAATGGGAGCAACCAGGTCGGAAAAAGAATGAATAAATCTTCTATAATAATTCGCAAACCCTAAAAAGCGCTGAATTGCTTTTAAATAGGTGGGTTGCGCCCAACTAAGGATGGCTTGGAGCTTCTTAGGTTCCATGCAGAATCCCCGAGGGGAAATAATGTACCCTAAAAAGGATACCTCCGTGACATGAAACTCACACTTCTCCAGCTTGGCATATAGATGATTTTCACGTAATTTTTGAAGAACCTGACGCACCTGGGTAACATGTTGTTCAATTGAGTCAGAATAAATCAGGATGTCGTCTAAGTAAATGACCACGAATCTTCCTAGGAAGTCACGGAGCACATCGTTAATGAGATCCTGGAAAACTGCCGGAGCGTTAGACAAGCCGAACGGCATCACCAGATACTCGTAGTGACCCGACTGAGTACTGAAAGCCGTCTTCCACTCATCTCCAGACTTGATTCGGATGAGGTTATACGCTCCCCTTAGGTCAATTTTAGAAAAAATCACAGCCGAACGCAGCTGATCAAAGAGGACAGAAATCAGCGGCAGAGGATAAGTATTTTTAACTGAGATCTTATTCAGGGCTCTAAAGTCAATGCAAGGTCTGAGTGATCCATCTTTTTTCTCCACAAAGAAGAAGCCTGCACTTAAAGGGGATTTAGATGGCCTGATAAATCCTTTCCCTAGGCTCTCCTTAACATACTCATTCATGGCCGCAGTTTCTGGCCCGGATAAAGCATATAACCTTCCCTTTGGCAATGTGGCACCAGGAATTAGCTCAATAGCACAATCATAAGGCCGATGGGGAGGCAGAATGTCCGCATTGCCCTTGGAAAACACATCAACAAAGTCCTGGTATTCCACGGGAATGAGTTCGGGAATGGCAGCTGCTATTCTGACGGGAAACGTAATACATTCCTTATTACAGATGGTACCCCATTGTGAAATCTCCCCCGACCGCCAATCAATGGTGGGATTATGAAAGGCCAGCCAAGGGTGACCCAGAACCACTGGAATTGCTGGGCAATGGGTAAGGAAGAACTCGATCTTTTCGGAATGAAGAGCTCCTACCGTAAGTAGTACAGGGGGTGTACAGAGGGAAATAACCCCATTGGACAAAGGACTCCCATCTAAACCATGCATGGTGATACACCTACCCAAGGCTAACTGAGGAATGCCTAAGGCCTTGGCCCAAGTTAAGTCCATAAAGTTCCCTGCAGCTCCACTGTCAACAAAAGCCGACACCGAAGAACTGAGGCTGCCAAAGGAAACTTTAGCTGGGACTAAAAGGGAGTTATTCGAGGAGATAAGCTGCAGACCAAAGTGAACCCCCTCACAATTCACTTGGTCGAGGCGTTTCCCGACTTGTTCGGACAATTACGGGCAAAATGTCCCTTACCACCACAGTACAAACAAAGACCAGAGTTTTGCCTTCTGGCTCTTTCTTCTGGAGACAGCCGGGAGAGACCCATCTGCATGGGCTCCTCTACGTCCTCAGGAATGGAATATACACATGGAGTAGACCTGACAGGTGCTCCTTTTTCAGCCCTCCGCTCTCTGAGACGACGATCAATCTTAATAGAAAGCTCCATGAGTTTATCGAGAGTCTCAGGAGCGGGATACTGAAGGAGACTGTCTTTTATAGACTCTGATAAGCCGAGGCGAAACTGACTGCGCAGGGCAGGGTCATTCCAGCCACAGTCGTTCGACCAACGGCGAAACTCTGTACAATAAACCTCTGCAGGATTTCTAGTCTACCCTGTCTGAGAGCGCGCAACTGACTCTCAGCGGATGCCTCTCTATCAGGGTCATCATACAAAAGCCCTAAAGACCCAAAAAAAGCGTCTACTGACAACAACGCCGGATCCTCTGCTTTTAAACCAAATGCCCAGGTCTGAGGATCCCCCTGGAGCAAAGAAATAATAATCCCGACCCGCTGAGATTCAGTACCTGAGGAGATCGGTCTTAAACGAAAATAAAGTTTACAGGATTCTTTAAAATTAAAAAACTCTTTCCTATCACCAGAAAAACGGTCAGGCAAGTGCATTTTTGGTTCAGGGACTACCCTCGGGGAAGTTCGTAAAAGATCTTCCTGCGACTTCACCCGAAGGGAAAGATCCTGAACCATCTGAGTAAGTTCTTGAATCTGGCTGACTAGGAGCTGACCAGGATTTGGCCCTAAACCTGTGGGATTCATGAGGCCGATAACTCTTACAAAACTGAATAAGGAAAAAATTAAACCCTGTTTTAATTTTAAGTTTTGGTATTGGCCGGTAATAATGTTACGATTCCAGTACTCCTGACCGGAGGAGATCTTATGACAATGGCCAGAGTACTGGAAGGGAATGCTGGTTACGGGAGCAGGAAAGACTAGTTGCCCCTGGCGCCCTAACTCTATTGTCTCACCCGTGCTATCGGAAATCCCTTGCGAGACTATGGTTTCTTGAGCCCCTGGCAGCCACGTTTGAAAGGCGGATTATGTCTGCCCAACTCCGGTGCCCCCCGGTCTTAGTGAGAGACAAAGGGAAATCCGAGGCAGGATGATGACAAGAGGACCTCTGACTAACAACAGGCCAAGGGCAACAAGCTAACTAACCAAACCTGAAGTATGTGCGGAAAAACCGCCAGGTAAAAGGACAACCAAAATCCACTAGTCCATTACTCCTACCCAGCACCGCTGGATACCAGAGTGGATCTGTGGGAGCAGAATCCTCCGCAAAATGCTCCGAAACACAAATAAGTAATAAATAATAAAGCGGCCAAGCCGCAACACACGGCAACGCCGCGACTCACGAACACCACTGGATGTTTAAACGGTGCTCAGTCAGGACTCCAGGAACAAGATGACGACTTCCGAGTGCAGGACAACTGAGGACAGGAACGACCGGATACAGCAAGACTGGAAACACTCTCAGCAAACAGATACAGCATGCAGGAAGCTATTACCGGCGTCTGTGTGAGGCACTGCAAGAGCATATAAACTGAAGCCCTCCAATCAACTGCTGACAGGGCTAATTGCGTGAATGCCGTGCAGCTGCCTTGCTGCACGGCCAGGAAACAGGTGCCCTTACTTAATTTAAATGGACCCAGCAACGGGGAACGCGGTCCGCCAGTGGCGTCCCCGTTGCTAGGGTCCGTGCGGCTCCGTGCGCCCGGCGTCTAGCGTTGCCAGGGAGCCGGCGGCTGTATTCGTACGGCGTCCCTGGTTGCTAGGCGCCGGGCCGCACCGACGAGCGGACCCCGGCGCCTAACACTAAGAGTCTGGCAAGTCCCTAGTGATCAGTTCGTCTTTTAGACGGTCAGAGAGCCCATTCCAGAAAGCGGCCCGGAGAGCATCATTATTCCAGCGCAGTTCCGCAGCTATGGTTTGGAAATGAATCACATACTGTCCTACTGAACGGGAGCCTTGTCGGACTCGGAGCAATTCCGAAGAAGCAGCGGTCGTTCTGCCGGGCTCATCGAAGATCCTACGGAATGACGTGATAAAAGTTGGTGTAACTGGACACCAACAGGTCAGAACGCTTCCATAACGGAGACACCCAATCCAACACTGAACCTTCAAGCAAGGAAATAATGTATGCCACCTTGGACCGATCTGTGGGGAAGTTGTGTGAGAGAAGTTCAAAATGTACCTCGCATTGGTTGAGAAAACCACGGCAATCTTTGGATTCCCGTTATAGCGAGAGGGAGTGGGGAGCTGAAGGCGTGACCTGGTTCCGGGCAAGGATTGAACATTACCAGGGACAACTACTGGAGCGGGTACTGGAGCTGGAGCCGGAACCACTGAAGCCAGAGAAGCCTGAATTTGATCCAGGCGACCAGATAACTCCTGGAGATACTGCATCACTTGGCTTTGTGCCGTCTCCTGACTTTGAACTCGGGAAACCAGATCCTGGATGGCGCTTGCCCCTGGGTTCCGATTCCCCGGGTCCATGGGGCCTGAGTATACTGTCACTGACCTGGGTTGGGGATGTTGTGGACTCGGGGGTTCTTCTGATGGTCGGGAATGGGAACCACAGGTGGGTCGGAGCAGGGATGGTCGGATATAGGATTTCCTCATATGCAATGATGAAGTACACTGAAGAATTTGTGAGCGATGTTTAAAGACACTGATGAATGAAGAACTTGTGAGCGATGGTAAATGACACTGAAGAATTGGTGAACGATGTTTTAAAGACACTGATGAATGAAGAACTTGTGAGCGATGGTAAATAACACTGAAGAATTGGTGAGCGGTGTTTAAGGACACTGAACGCTGGAAGCACTAAGGTTGGTTCGGCCCGCAGGCCTTGCTGAATCCAGGGAGCGCTGGCAACTGCACTGCAGAGGAACACACTAGTTGCTCGGATCACTGGAGACTGTGCTGCAGGAAGGCACCCTGAATGCTAGGTGCAAAGGAGTATAGCTGCTGGGAGACACACTGCGTACGGGAGCTCTGGCATCCACTTCAGAAAAGAGACGATACTCAGGCACCGAGGCTCTGCCCGGCGTCTGACTTTGAATCTCCCGCCTCCGCTGGATTGGCGGAACAGTCTGATGACGTCACCTCCTCCCCGCCCACGTGATGCCAGGTGTCATGGCGGTGCCCCTGCCCTGGAGAACCGCCGGGAGCTGCGCCAGCCAGACGCCGGTGCCCGTGGACCACCGAAGGCCGCAACACAGACCAGCAAGCACGCAGGGGTAAGCGCGGCGAATGTCGCCTCTGGCGTGTGACACTGACCCTGGGACATTTGGACACAGCCACCTTGGGAGTTTACCCTGCATGCTATCAGGCACTTGGAGAGCCTGTTCACATCTTTTACCATCATTTGCTGTGGCTGCAAGGACCCCCTTGGTGATATACTATCTGTGTTATCCTATGGAGTCTTATTTGATATGCTTCTCTTTTTTTAACTTCTTGTAAGTTTTATCTGTGCATTAAACTGGTGCGTGTTTTTTAAAAAAGTACTACACCATGGTCTGTGTTTAATGGTGCCTCTTATTTCATTCCCATTCATATTGGGGAAAGAGGCACTTATTTTTCAGGTCTCTCAGGGATACCACTAGTCCTATCCGAATATTGGGCTCTATCCATCATTTATCATCATATGAGGATTATTATCCAATTAAGGGTGATTGTATTTTATTCATATCATTTGACTATGTATATGTTTTGTCATGGTATTTGGTGAGCGCTGTTTCCGCGTGTGCAAATTTTCTTTACATCTGTTGTATTTCTTGAAGTGTGGGGTACACCTCTATCTGCACTCTTTATAGCTGCTCTCCAAGTTTTATTGCGCATACGCATTGAAAACATTTGTCACAGCCCATGTATTCATTATTACTCTATGCTCACCATGGGGAAAGGGGTGGGGGGGGGGGGATTTAATAGCCTGTGACTTGCAGACATCGGCAAGATCCCTGAGAGTCTGCACAAAGTTTTAAAGCAGCAATAATTTACAGGGTAAGGCCAACCTGATTTTGCCTTTTAAATGATTGCCAGATGACACACACATCAGTACATGGATATCTCAAAGGAAGTAAACATGGAAAAAGATGAACTGATCATATTCACACCATCATCTATATAATCTCTGCAAACACTGGCTGAAGGCAATGATAGTCACCAGCACTAGCTAATCGCTTATAATTGGCTGTTTGGGAATGCCCGGCTGACACTGATTGGTACATTTTTTGTTGCTTCTGTATAAGATAGGTTATTATTGTTTAATTGATACCTAATATCAATGGGTGCTGCGCATAAGATAAGGTATCTACAACATAGACCATGTGAAGCATAACTATATATGCCATGTGTCTGGTACCAGTCACATATACTATAGTTGCTGACTGAGCTGTACATGTCAATTGATGGGCAGCAAAGATGGTGTAGTAGCTAGCATTATTGCCACACAGCACTGAGGGTTCGATTCACCCCAATTGTCTATCTGCATGGAGTTTTTTATGTCCTCCCACTGGTTTCCCCCAGATACTCAGGTTTCCTCTAACAAGACAAAAAAACAAACAAACTGGAAGCTTAACTGGATTCTGACAAAAAAAAAAAAAAAAGAACCCTAGTGTGTATGTGTGTGGACATGGGGTATAAGGGTCTGCTTCAGACCCATATAGTGGTTATTATATATTGCAGACCCTTTTGCCGTTATACAGAACAGCAGGTTGTCTCAACGACTGTGCCTTCATGTAGTAGTTTTGCCTGAATATGTACTGTAGACAAAAGAATCCATTGTCATTATATAAAAATATACGAAGAAAGCCAAGAAGAAAGTGATCCATCATGTAAAGGAAGCGGCCAGAAATCTGTGCCAGCTGGACAGCGACCACTATTTATGGAGAGCTACAGTTTAATATCCTGCTTATTAAGGGGTGGTCAGAGTATGTTCAGTTCATCATATTTGTTGCCATTCAGTCAGATACAAGCTGGCCGTGTGGCAAGGAAAGACAACTCAAACAATGCGTTATTATAATGTATTACATACATACCCAACATGATTTAACTTTGCATTGTTTTCAGTATATTTATTATTCGAGATGATACCCATTACTTTCAGAATGTTGTCTGCAGTTTTGCAAGTGGCAACATTTCAAGCTAGTTAGGAAGCACTTGGTATCAGGGGTGCAGGGTATGTGTCACACACAACATTTCCAGCTAGTTAGGAAGCACTTAGTATCAGGTGTATGTGTCGCACACATTTCCAGCTAGTTAGGAAGCACTTAGTATTAGTGGTGCAGCGTATGTGTCACACACAATATTTCCAGCTAGTTAGGAAGCACTTAGTATCAGGGGTGCAGCGTATGTGTCACACACAACATTTACAGCTAGTTAGGAAGCACTTGGTATCAGGGGTGCAGGGTATGTGTCACAAACAACATTTCCAGGTAGTTACGAAGCACTTAGTATAAGGTGTATGTGTCGCACACAACATTTTCAGCTAGTTAGGAAGCACTTAGTATCAGGGGTGCAGGGTATGTGTTACACACAACATTTCCAGCTAGTTAGGAAGCATGTAGTATCAGGGGTGCAGGGTATGTGTTACACACAACATTTCCAGCTAGTTGGGAAGCACTTAGTATCAGGGGTGCAGGGTATGTGTTACACAACATTTCCAGCTAGTTAGGAAGCATGTAGTATCAGGGGTGCAGCATATGTGTCACACACAACATTTCCAGCTAGTTAGAAAGCACTTAGTATCAGGGGTGCAGCATATGTGTCACACACAACATTTCCAGCTAGTTAGGAAGCACTTAGTATCAGGGGTGCAGCATATGTGTCACACACAACATTTCCAGCCAGTTAGGAAGCATGTAGTATCAGGGGTGCAGCATGTGTGTCACATACAACATTTCCAGCTAGTTAGGAAGCATGTAGTATCAGGGGTTCAGGGTATGTGTCGCACACAACATTTCCAGCTAGTTAGAAAGCACTTAGTATCAGGGGTGCAGCATATGTGTCACACACAACATTTCCAGCTAGTTAGGAAGCATGTAGTATCAGGGGTGCAGCATGTGTGTCACACACAACATTTCCAGTTAGTTAGGAAGCATGCAGGGGCGGATACAGGGGAAAATGACAGGGGGGGGCACCATGGAAGGGGCAAGTACATTTGCGTGCACCTTCAGCGCATGCGCTTCCAGAAAAGGGGTGTGTTCCCACCAGGGCCGGATTAAGGTTTGTGGGGGCCCTGGACAACAAACTTGCGGGATGCTGAGTATATATATTATTGTGTGATATAATAATTAGTATGTCCAACCAGGTACCTCAACACATCGCTACCTGCAGCTGCTGGGGGCAGTAGCAATAGGAGCATCTGGGTGGCGCCACACAATGCAGAGCCGCCGGCTGCCAGCCAGAGCCCCACTCACTGCTACGGCGCCTCTGAGGAAGGATCTGAGCATGAAAATGGCGCCGCCAAAACTCTCGGCTCCTGCACGTCACAGAAATCCCAGCGGCCGCTGCGGTGAGAACAGTTGAAATCACGCGAGAGCAGTGCTTAAAGTGGTACAAGAGAGGTGGTGGAACTCACCCCCCAGCCACGCCCTCATTGAAGCCACATCCTAGCCCCTCCCCTTCATGTCCACCTGGCGGGCATTCTTTTTTTTTTTTTTAATATTACATTTTTTTATTGAGTTTTCATACACATTACAATTACAATTAATTGGCAAATGTAATCCAAAAAGGGGGGAGAAGACATGTACATAACATAACTAATAAAGACAGGGGGATGGAAAGGTAAAGATCAGGGAGATCATAATACAGCAATGATTTCATATTGTAATGGTGGGCAGAAGGTCTGTATCGCGTATCAAGCTAATGTCCAATATGGACCGGGGAGTGGAGCACAGAGAGGTCAAGTATGTCGGCTGGAGCACCAGTGACACCAATTTGGCCCGATCTCTCCTTATATAGGGACCATTTATACCATTTCTTACTAATAGAGGTAGTCTCTGAAGAGTAGGTGTCCTCAGCTGTTTCGAAAACATAATGTTGATGTACCCTTTGTACTATCATTGATAAAGTGGGGACGACTGCCGACTTCCATTTGGAGGCGATAGCGGCCTTAGACGCTATGAGAATGTGTCCTAAAAGATATTTATCATGACTAGACATTTCACCATGATAATAGTGAAAGAGTGCCAACAGGGGGTCAGGTGTAAGGGTTACTCCCAGTATGTGGGAAATGAAAAGGAATACCTCCCTCCAGAGCGACCGGATTGTTGGACATAACCAAAATATATGAAGGATATCTCCCACCATCCCACAGTTCCTCCAACAGCCAGCGGAGACATCAGGCCAAATCTTGTGCAACCTCTCCGGTGTAAAATATACCCTATGGACCAGTTTATAATACATTTCGCAGTGATTTACACATTTAGAAATTTTGAAGCAAGATTTAAAGATCGCTTTCCATATATCTTCGGTGAAGACCGAAGGGAGGTCTTTCTCCCACTTAGTCTGAGAGGGGAATGCCCCATGACGGGATTCAGTCACAAGATGTTGGTACCATCTGGAGATTCCCCCCCTATTACCGCTAGGCACTAAAAGGGACATCAGCAATTTAGGGAGACCGATATAGCGGGCTCTTTTGGGGGAGCAGCTTTGGAGCCAATGTCTCAATTGCAGATATTTATGAAAATCTTGTTTAGGCACCTGAAATTGTTCCTGGAGTAGGGAAAAGGGGACTAAAATACCGTCTCGTAGGACATCCTGTAGGGAGGAGAGACCCATGTCTCTCCAATGGTGTAAGTGCAAATCTGGGATCAATAGGGCTATAGTATGGAGAGATAATTGGGGGGAGGGCAGAGCGCTAGCAGGGAGAGATTTAAGTACTGTTCTCCATATCAACATCGTTGCTTGGACCGCGGAACATTCAGCTACTTCAGCAGGGATTGAGATGGTAGGCAACCAGAACAAGTCTGGTAATGTGAAGGGGAATACAGCATTCTGTTCTAAGGATACCCATGGTTTAGGAGTGTTTTGGGAGAACCAATCACTGGCCTGGGCGAGTAGACACGCACTATGGTATCTTTCTAAATCTGGGTATGCAACTCCACCGGCATACTTTGGCGCAATTAAGGTGGATTTCGCTATTCTCGGCTTTGAGCCTCCCCAGACGTAGTTAGTCATCAGTCGGTTAAACTTATTGCAAATATCTTTAGGGAAGGTTCTGGGGATGGTTCGGAAAAGATACATCAATTTAGGTAGGAGGACCATCTTTGCAGCTGCCACTCGTCCAACCCAGGAAACCTCCTGCATCATCCAGTCTTTGATAAATAGTTCAAATGCACGAAAGAGAGGGTCGTAGTTACACCCCATTAAATCTCGCCCCCTAGATATATGAACGCCTAAATATTTAAGTGATCTGAGTTGCCACGCGTACTTGTAATCATTTTTTAGACGTCTAAGAGTGTTATCAGGGACATTCAGAGGGAGGGCCTCAGTCTTAGAAGTATTCAGCTTGTAGTAGGAGACTGCTGCGTAAGAGTTTAAGAGGGAATGTAAATGTGGCAGCGACGATTCAGGCTCTCTAAGGCATACTAGAATATCGTCTGCAAAGAGACAGATTTTGTGGGGTAACCCCCCTATCACTGGACCAACAATGGAGTCTAACATTCTAATCCGCTCCGCCAGAGGCTCGACAGCCAGCACAAAAATGAGGGGTGACAGGGGGCAACCCTGACGAGTCCCATTAGTTATATTGAAGGTAGAGGAGGTGCACCCATTAGTGAAAACCGAAGCCGAGGGTGAGGAATACAGAGCCAGTATGGAGTCGAGTATTCTGCCCGCAAATCCAAAACAGCCCAGGGTAGCCCTTAGATAGTCCCAGTGGAGTCTATCGAATGCTTTCTCTGCATCCAGAGAAAGGAGCAAGAGAGGTTCGTCTCGGGCTTGGCAGCGTTCAATCAGATTAATAACTCTGCGTGTGTTATCTGACGCTTGCCGGCCCATTACAAAGCCCACCTGGTCTGGGTTAATCAAGCCGGGTAAAAGAGGGGATATCCTATTTGCAACCATCTTAGCAAATAATTTAAGGTCGGTGTTCAACAATGCTATCGGACGATAATTCTGAACCGCTGTAGGAGATTTGCCCGGCTTGGGGATGGTAACTATTCGGGCCTCCAACATTTCCTTCGGGAAATATGTGGAGTCAGAAGCTTCATTGAAAACCGACACTAAAAGTGGGGCAATGGTTGTTTTATATGTTTTGTAAAAGTTAGATGGGTATCCATCTGGGCCGGGGGCCTTATTTACTGGACAGGAATCTATGGCTGCGTCGACTTCCTCGAGTACCCAGGGTGAGCTAATGGCCTCGCGAGTCTGAGAATCAATAGTGGGGAGCGACAACCCATCTAAGAACCCAGCTATGTCTGCCAGAGTGGGCTGGGGGGTACCAGGGTCTTTTCTAAGGTTATACAGCTGCGAATAATATGCAGCAAACGCATTAGCTATCTCACCCGGATCAGTTACTTTAACTCCTGAGGATGTATGGATTGCATGTATGCATTCTTTTGCTCTGCGTCCCCTCAGTTTACGCGCCAGCAGACGTCCCGCTCTGTTGCCGAGCCTATAGTATTGTTGGTTGAGCCGCTGCAAATTGCGGTGAACTTCCGTTAAGGCAAATGTATTTACCTTTTCGCGGGCGGCAAGTAGTTGCTTAAAGAGGGCTTTATTATCAGTGTTAATTTTATGCGCAGATTCCAGACGGGCTGCCTCCCTTTCGGCCGAGGTGTGTCTGTTTCTATACTCACGTTTAAGTCTAGATGCTATCTGGATTGCGGAGCCTCTCACCACGGCTTTCAGAGAACACCAATGGGTGAAAACGGATGTATCCTTGGGGCAATTTGTCTCCAAATATAAATCTAGGGATTGCTGGATGGCCTGTCGAGCCTCAGGGCGGGCAAGAAGGTATGAACCCAGTCTCCAGGGTCCATGTGGGACCACCCTCTTACTGATATCCCAAACTACAACAAGTGGTGAATGGTCTGACCAAGACATAGGTAATATATCCACTTTACTTATAGCCGCTAAGGTCCATTTATCCGCTAAGGCTAGGTCTATTCTAGAGTATGAACTGTGTACGTGGGAATAAAAAGTGTAATCTCGTTCTGCAGGGTGTTTGGCTCTCCAGATATCATACAACGCATACTCAGCTAGGAGTTGACCAAATTTGCCTGAGGGATCCTGGGACGGACTGCTACGGAAGGTTCGGTTTGGACGAGAACGGTCTAAAATGGGATCCAGCACCATGTTGAAGTCTCCAAGGATCAATAGGGCTCCTCTAGTATGCTCCTGGAGCACTCTGCAAAAGGTTCTAAGAAATGAGATTTGTTTGGTGTTGGGGGCGTAGCAAGAGACCAGAGTGGTCTCTACATTATCTAGTTGACCCACTAAGATTAGATATCTCCCGTTAGGGTCTTCATATTTAGAGGACAGAACGAATGGACAATGTTGTGCTATAAGAAGAGCCACTCCAGCTCTCTTAGTGGGTCCGTTTGCAGTATAGCAAAGGGGGTATCGTGAATTAGTGAAGAGGGAAGGGGGGGGGGTTTGGCTCTGGAAGTGTGTCTCCTGTACTGCAACCACCTGTGCCTTAAGCTTCTGAAAATAATTCAAGGCCACGCTTCGCTTTTGGGGAGAATTAAGGCCTTTGGCATTAATAGAAACTATCTTAACCATATTCGGCTACAAATAGAGCTGATGATTTCGTTAACTCATTTCTGTGTTTAAGTTGATCTACCTGAGAAGGGGGGGGAAACATAATGGAAGACATGAGGGAAAACATAAGAAAAATAAAAAAAACGAAACTAAATTGATCTCTCTTGAGATCACATCCAGTCGCCATATTGTGGCGGCTGTGTAGGCTAAAGGAGGGGTTAGTGGCATAACTCCCACCTGCCGCCATACTTTTATATTGTAACCTAAAGAACTTACGAACATCTTGATAATATATGAGCAAGTTAATGCACAAATGTGCAATCAAAATCTTCAGAGCAAACAAAGCAGAACAACAACATTCTAACATGGGAACAGAACATATAGATCCAATATTAGACTCAGTCCAGCAACTCTTTCTGTATATCAAACACTGAAGCTATATCAACAGGCCCACAATAAAAAACAAAATAAAGAAAAACTGCTATTTCAGGGTAGGCGCCAGAGACAATGTTTAAGAAAAAAAAAGAAAAGAAAAAACAGGGCCATTAGTACCGCAGGCCCCTAAAGCAAGGGTTAAGACAATATTGGTCTAGCTAGCGACTATTTCTGGAGAGTCACTGGAGTCATATCGGTAGAAACATAACAGCTGTGTAAGCTGTCCAACCTTGAGCAGACGTCCTCACTTCACCGAGGACCAGTCCTGCTGAAGTCGACGGGGGGAGGAGTCCTCGGGGCAATCTGCAATGTTCCATGATTTAAGTAATTTCGCTCCTTCATCTACGTTAGAAATTGAGACAGTGGAACCATCTCGGGGGATTAGGAGCTTGGTGGGGAAACCCCAACGGTAAGGAATATCAGCCTTTCTGAGGGCCGCAGTGATCGGATGAAATGATCGTCGTTTGTAGAGGGTGGCTGCAGACAGGTCACCAAAGAGTTGAAGTCCCTGAAGGGCTGAGGCTGTGTCAGACGTCGGTCTTGATGCTTTCAGTAAGGCCTCTTTAATGTGAAAGTAATGTAGCTTCATTAGGACGTCTCTTGGGGCATCGCCTGGGGCCGCTCTGGCTTTCGGCAACCGGTGTATTCGATCAATTATGAAGTCCGCAGATAGAGACTTGGGTAATAGAGCTTTAAATAAAGCCACGGCGTAATCGTGTAAACTGCTGTGTGACACCGACTCGGGGACTCCTCTTAATTTAAGATTGCTGCGGCGCGATCTGTCCTCTAGATCTGTGACTTTGTCCCGCAGAAGCTTCACCTCCGCCTCTAATGCATCATGAGAGTCCAGTAGACTGTTATGTGACCCCACAACTTCCTCCATTTTAGTTTCCAGATGGTCAGTGCGGCCGCCCAGATCATCTATAGATTGTTGGCATGCCGATAATGTGGTACGGAACTCAGCCGCTACCTCCTCTTTAAAGTGAGATAAGAGTAGTTTCACAGTGCCCACAGTGAGGGCCTCTCCATCTCCAACTTTGTCCAGGCTCGTAGTTGCCATATATGTTGAGGGGGGTCCCTCTAGGGAGGGAGTGGTCTGAGGGATTGCGCCTTTTGCCGAGGTTCCGGCGACTTTAGAGCCAGACACTTTTGGGGATGACTTGAAAAATGAAAGCTGCTGTGCAGGTTTTGACTGTTTGCTGCGTCTAGAAGGCATAGTAAGACCCCGAGTAAGATATCACACCGGTATGAAATACGTGAGGTGAAAAGAAAAATCTGACGGTTCCACTGTTTCACGGGTTATCAAGACATCACATAGATAATGGCAGGGGAAGGAGGTAACTTCCGTATTACATTGGCATGAGCATAGCTGACAGGGCTATTAAGTTAGCCATCCTCTTTCGTGTACCAGGGAAACCCTGGGGGGTAACCACCACCTCCTCTCCTCGGTCCCACCAAAGACACCCAGGATAAGACAGCAGGCTTTATAGGATCTGGGCCTCCTAGAGAAACAATCCAGTTTGGGGAAAAGGGATTCTCGGTATCTCCACTGGCAGTTGTGGGGTTACTGCCCGTCCACTGGGGAGGACCGGGTCCTTCGTGTTTGCCCCTACAGCTGTATTAATATGGGTTTCCACCTTCAGCCCCTGTTTTTATTGTAGCCTAGCTGCCGGCCACAGGGGACCGCGTCGGCTTCTTGGGCCACCCAGCCAGCCAGCCACCCATAGCTGTGGCTGAGTTTGCAGGGGGGCATAAGGGTTACAGAACCTCAGGTGGGCCAATAGGGTGTAGGTGGGGGGGGGGTCTTCGTCACCCGCAGGGGCTTTTTTAATTTTATTTATTTTATTTATTTTTTATATATAGTTTTTTTTTTTTTTTGTTTTTTGCTTTTTTATTTTTTATTTTTTTGTCGCTTCAGGGTGCTTGGGAGTGCTATTTCTGGGTCCCTGATATAAGGGTATACTTGCAGTGAGAGCCGCCGTGTCTCTGCCAGGCGGTGGGGGGGGGGGGCCCGGTCAAGCCAGCGGTCCGCCCTCAGTATCGTGAGACGGGCGCCCTGGTCAGAATCGCTGGGGAAGGGACGGTGCAGTCACTCCTTCAGAGCTGTGACAACTAACTCTGCTCACCCGGGTGCCGCCGGACGTCTCCTCCACTTCTCCTCCGCGTCTTACTGGATCTAAGATGGCCACCGCCCGGTCCTCGGAGCGCACAGCCCAACCTCGATCTGGTCCCGGAGCACTCCCGCTGGTCAGCACGAAACTCCGGGGAGGCTGCAGCTGAGTTTCAGCAGGAGAGGTGTCCTTGTGGGGTCTCCGGACGTCCCGGGGTGGTTATCAGTGCGGCCTCGGGGATATACAGAAATTGAGGCCCCGGCTTCAGGGCAATGAGAAGGCCGCAGTCCGCAAGAGCCAGTAAACCGGCTCCCCGACTCCGCAGCACCGACTCACCGCCTTCTTAAGTTATATTTCAGTGTCCAGCAAACAGGGTATAAGTGTTAGCGTGAGGAAGCTAATTGTTTTTTAGTCATAAACTCCCAGATCCCTGGGAGCTCATCTGAGGTGCAGCTTACTCAGTCAGCTTCCAAGCCACGCCCCCCCTGGCGGGCATTCTTAATAAGAAAAGATGATTTGCTCAGTGTGTGAAACACACACTGGGTACCACACGCTGGATGCCACATACATATATACACACACACACACACACACACTAAATGCGCCACCCCCCACACAGAGTGCAACACACACACACTGGATGCCACATACATAAAGGACACACACACTACAGACACTGGGTGACACACACACACACACTGGATGTCACATGAACAAACAACAAAACACTGCTATATAGCGCCTCAGAATGTAAAACTAAAACCAATGATTAATTATAATTACTCTAGCACCTGCGCTGCCGTAAAACACTGTGTGGGTGTTTAGTTAGAAATAAATATGGAAAAGGGGAAGAAACGGCTGCGCAATGTGTTAGGGCAATAAAAATAAGAGCTGACGTGTAAAAATAAAAGATCATTTATTTATACTAATAACATCACATGATAAATTAATTATATGTTTAAGATAAAAGTTATACCACAAGTTGGATGTTGAGCACCTTGATTTAAAGGTATATGAGCTGGAGGTAAGCACCTGCAATAATGATATGACAATATGTCCAGTATCAATCTCCAGAGGTGATGTCCACAATCAAATAAGCGGCCGATCAGTTGGTGACGGATATGAACGTGCCGAAATAAACAGTCTCAGTGTAGCAAAATGGAAACCTGTTGCCTGACGAATAAATGTATACCTCTCCGTGGGCTGGTACAAACTGAGCGTCCTCGGTTGTATAGTCCTGCAGTGCCCACTACTTGCTGTGCAGCGGAGAGGTGATCGTGCTGTCGCCGGGCGGGTATGACAGGTTATCAGCGGCGTGCTGGTGAGAGCAGCGGGCGGCAGTGAAGGTTGAGTCGGGATGTGGAGCCGATGCGGAGATAGCTCAATCAGCAACTTGCTACCTTAGCAGATACCAAGATCAAGGTGTACAAGGGGGCGGGGTCCTGACGCGTTTCGTCACATACCATGTGACTTTCTCAAAGGTGTAACCCAGCCTCTAGATCTGTCAGTATTTAAAGCATCACTGCTGTGCAGAACATGTGTGAATAATTGACTCATTAAACAATCAACTTAAAAGCATAATACATGCCAGCTCTAAAAAAATAAATTTAAATCGATAATAGTACACATACCTAAAGTAATTAATTCATTAGTATATGGAACTAAGACAAAGAATATATCTAAAAAGGAATGTAGGTTAATAAAGTTAATTATATAATAAAGGCATGCAGTTTTTCTGAATGTGGTCATTTGGAAATAGAACCCGATAGATACGGATTATGTAATAAATCTCATAATAGAGATGCAATATAAACAATTCAAAGGATAAGGCACCATATATACATATAGCATCATGTAATACTATTTCACAAAATGATAAATGGAGAAATTATCAGAACCTATTGTGGAGACAGCAAATATGAGAAAAATGAGATGATATATGAAAGTGGGAGAATGAGAATTGAACACCTGATAAAACAGGGAAACACCAGAATCCTCATTCAGAACGGGTTAGTGGTCAAACCAGATGCGCCACTGAACCCGCTGACTGAATGCATGAGATGTAAAGACATCTATAGCAAATATATGACTTATATGTATAACAAATATGCCCCGCATTCAAACTAATTTATATAAACAGAACCAATTCACTGATTGAACAGGGACTGTATTACTAAAAGGAAGGGTATATTTAAATAGTCAAAACTCTTTAGATTATATCAAATTAGATGGAGGAGGTGAGGGGAAAGAAGAAGAGAAAGAGGCAAGAGAATGCAAGTATCCGAGAAGGGTGAGACCACACGGAAAGGATATTTGTTAACATAGATCCATTTCAATAGATTCATTAAGTCCCTCGGGAACGAGAGTTCTCAGTTTATGGATCCAATAGTTTTCCCTGAGGCACAACTTTCTGTATCTATCACCACCCCGTGCGGTGGGCATTATAGTCTCAATACCAATTAATTTAATTTCATCAGGATTTTTATGATGTGTATCTAGAAAATGTCTATAGACACTGTGAAAGAGAAAACCCTTGAGTATATTACATCTATGCTCCAAAAATATAATGCGCAATTTGCGTGTTGTCCTACCTACATAGATGAGGTTACAACTACACACTAGCAAATAAATAACATAAGTGCTATTACAATTGATAAATGAACGTATATCAAATTGTGAGTGATTGGATGAAAAAAAGACCTTGGAATTATTCTGGATATAAGAACAAGAGATACATTGTTTGGCGCTACATTTAAAGCAGCCTATGGTTTTTGGGAGCCACTGTGAAATTTTATCTACAGCTGAAGATGGTCTGGGAGTTCTCTTATCTATAAAGAAACTAGGAGCAAGGTATTGCTGGTGTTAGGGTCTCCTGCCCTGTGCTGCCACGTCGTCATGGCAACCGGGGGACAAGTGCTAGTGGAGTAACCTGAGCGCAGCTGATACTCCGGTTCGGGTTTTTTGCTGTGCAGTGGTTATAGGCTCTGTGCACGGCAGGGGATCCGGTGCTGGTTTTTGTGCTCACAGTCTGTGAGGTCTGAGTGGGGCGTGGACAGCACCTGCTTTATAAGGCCTCTTTTCAGGGTAAGCAGATGCTGCTGAATCTTTGTTGGTTAGTCAGTTCATGAAAGTTAGCCAGTACTGTGTAGCTTTGTATTTGTTTGTTGCTTACTGCAAATAGGCCTGGGGATTTGGTATTACACTCTGCCAATCCAGACCTAGCAGTAAGACTGGAGTCAGTCGTTTAGCTTGCTGGGGTTCTGTACTACTCTGTGAACTTAGCAAGTTTGCGGCTGTATTCTAAGACTTGCCTGTCTAATCCTGTCTCACTGTGCTAGGTGTCAGGGGTCAGTTTAGTGGCAGTAAGCTAAAACCTGTGCACTGCAAGTGAGAATCAGGATTGTGGAGAGTCTCCTTGTGTCTATCATTCCATCTCTGACCAAGGAGTTTACTGCCACACCCGTTGGTAACCCTTTAGGGTTTTGCTGTTGCCCTTAGCAACAGCATTTCGGGTTCTCTACGTATTAAAACACAACATCTTGCTTTTTCCATCTGTGCAGTTCTAATACAAGGGAGATACCCAGTTCCTTAGCCTCTGGGCTTCTCTGTTCACTTTATGTGTATTTTGTTACCCTATCACCTTCTGTGTACGTTATGTCATATTCCCCAGTTTGTCTGTGAGTCCATTTGTTTTGCATAACAGTTCAAACACCAGTACATTCCTGCAGACACTGGAGTGCATAACAGTTCTGACACCAGTACTTTCCTGCAGGCACTGGTGTGCATAACATATTCAGCAGCCCAATACTCCTGTTGAAATTTTGTGGGAATATGGAGCATACCCCTCAAAATACGTTGCAACAGGTGGTCGATCAGGTGCAGGTCCTGACTCGACAATTTAATGATTTGTCCATTAAAATGCACACCTCCCAGGCTGCTGGCGGAGCTCCCGCAGCAGCAGCACCTGCAGGGGTTAAGGAGCCGAAAGTAAATCTCCCGGATCGTTTTTCTGGAGATCGCTCGCAGTTCTTTTGTTTCAAGGAGAGCTGCAAGCTATACTTCCGGCTTAGGCCTCAGTCTTCTGGGTCGGAGATTCAGCGGGTGGGCATAGTGATTTCCTTGCTACAAGGAGACCCACAGGTCTGGGCATATGGGTTGCAGCCTGACTGTCCGTCGCTTAAAAGTGTTGATGCTTTTTTTACGGCACTGGGCATGTTGTATGATGACCCTGACAAGACGGCCTCAGCCGAGGCTCAGATTTCGATCCTTAAGCAAGGGCGAAGGCCAGTTGAGGTTTACTGTACGGAGTTTCGGAGGTTGGCCCATGATACCCAGTGGAATGACCCAGCCCTGAGACACCAGTACCGAAGAGGTCTTTCTAACCAGATAAAGGACCAACTGGTACAATATCCCTTGCCTGATAGCTTGGATCAGCTCATGCAGTTATCCATCCGGGTGGATAGACGGCTGAGAGAGCGTAGGCTTGAAAGGGAGACTGAGGTTTCCTTCCTTCCCAGGGGAACCTCAGACTCTGAGGAATTTTCTGAGGAGCCTATGCAGATTGGGGCTACCCGCCTCTCCTCGCGTGAGAAGACGCGGAGGAGACAGCAGGGGTTGTGTTTGTACTGTGGGAATAAAGGTCATGTGGTAGTATCATGCCCAGAAAAGCCGGAAAACTTCAGGGCCTGAGGGTGATGGGAAATATCCTGTCAGGCCAGAAGTCAGAATTTCCCAAGAAGACTTTTATCATTCCGGTGACCTTGAAGATCCTCGGTCAAACTGTCAAGACTGAGGCCTTTGTGGACAGTGGGGCCGACGGGGTTTTTATGGACCGCCAATTCGCCCTGAAACACTCTGTTCCCTTAGTACCCTTGGCATCGGAAATTGAGATTTGTGGGTTAAACGGGGAACCATTATCCCAAGGTAAAATTACCTCTTGCACTAGCCAGATTTCTTTGTTTATTGGAGCCACACACTCTGAAAAATTGTCCTTTTATGTGACTGTCTGTACTTTTGCCCCATTGGTGTTGGGGTTACCCTGGTTAAGGGCCCACAATCCTCAATTTGACTGGGTCTCTGGGGAGATTCTTAGTTGGGGTACTGATTGTTTCAGGAGTTGCTTGAGCCTTCCAGTCAGGCTCTCGCAGCTAAGTTTGCCAGGATTGCCAGGGTGTTATGCAGATTTTGCGGACGTGTTCTCCAAAAAAGTTGCAGAGGTACTACCTCCCCATCGCCCCTATGACTGTGCCATTGATTTGTTGCCAAATGCTAAGCTTCCCAAGAGCAGGTTGTACTCCCTGTCACGTCCTGAGACTCAGGCTATGGCAGAGTACATTCAGGAGAACTTGGCTAAGGGATTTATCAGACCTTCACAGTCTCCAGTTGGGTCGGGGTTCTTCTTCGTGGGTAAAAAGGACGGTTCGTTGCGACCCTGCATCGACTTCAGGGAATTGAACCGTATCACGATTAAAAACTCATACCCACTGCCTCTCATTTCGGTCTTGTTTGACCAGCTTCGTACTGCCACCATTTTTTCTAAGATTGACCTACGCGGTGCGTACAATCTAATCCGAATAAGAGAGGGGGATGAATGGAAGACTGCCTTTAATACCCACTCAGGGCATTATGAATATTTGGTGATGCCTTTTGGGCTCTGTAATGCCCCGGCAGTCTTCCAGGATTTCATGAATGATGTGCTCAGGGAATATTTGGATAGATTCTTAGTTGTATACTTAGATGACATCCTAATCTTCTCCCATTCCCTGGAGGAACATCGGAAGCATGTACGCTTAGTCCTCCAGAAACTCAGAGACCACCGGCTTGGGGCGAAGCTGGAGAAATGCGAATTTGAAGTTCAGCAAATCGCATTTCTAGGATATATTATCTCCCCAGAAGGTTTCCAAATGGAGGGTTCCAAGGTACAGGCAGTCCTGGATTGGGTGCAGCCCACTAGTTTGAAGGCGCTTCAGCGTTTCCTGGGCTTTGCGAATTTTTATAGACGATTTATCGCTGGATTTTCGTCTATAGTGGCGCCCTTGGTGGCACTCACTAAGAAAGGGGCCGATGTTGCTCACTGGTCTTGTGAGGCTAAAGCGGCTTTTGCCCGTCTCAAAAGGGCATTTGTTTCGGCCAAGGTGCTGCGACACCCAGATCCAGAGCGTCCTTTTGTGGTGGAGGTGGATGCCTCTGAGATGGGTATTGGGGCAGTGCTTTCTCAGATGGGAGTGTCTGATAATCGCCTTCATCCCTGTGCTTACTTTTCCCGTAAATTTTCGCCTGCCGAGATGAATTATGACGTGGGTAACCGGGAATTGTTGGCTATTAAGGATGCACTCGAGGAGTGGAGACACTGGCTTGAGGGGGCTAAGTTTGTGGTCTCAATTCTCACTGACCATAAGAATCTGGCATATTTAGAGTCAGCGAAGCGTCTCAATGCCAGGCAGGCACGATGGGCTTTGTTTTTTGCTCGCTTTAATTTTTTGATAACATATCGCCCTGGGTCAAAAAACATCAAGGCTGATGCGCTCTCGCGGAGTTTTGCTCCAATCCAGGAGACCACCGAGGAGCCATTGCCCATTGTTTCCCCATCATGTATTAAAGTGGGCATTACCCAGGACCTCTTATCATTAGTCCTTAGAGCACAGGAGCAGGCTCCTCCAGACCTTCCGGTAGGTCTTTTGTTTGTGCCTCCTAGGTTAAGACAGCGAGTGTTCCTGGAATTCCATGCCAAGAAGTCGGCAGGTCACCCGGGTATTGCCAGAACTCGGGAGTTGCTATCTAGGGCGGTGTGGTGGCCCTCGGTGGCTAAGGATGTGGATCAGTGGGTACGGGCATGTGACATCTGTGCCCGAAATAAGACTCCTAGAGGGGTTCCTGTTGGCCCATTACATCCACTCTCTATCCCATCTAAGCCATGGACCCACATTTCAATGGATTTTGTGGTGGACTTGCCCAAATCCTCGGGGATGACAGCCATCTGGGTTGTCGTTGACAGGTTTTCGAAGATGGCGCACTTCGTTCCACTGGTTGGGCTGCCATCAGCCAGACGCCTGTCTGAATTATTTATGCTGCATGTTGTGCGTCTCCACGGGTTGCCACTTGATGTGGTCTCTGACCGCGGATCCCAGTTTGTGGCCAAATTCTGGAGGGCATTTTGTTCCGATCTCCAGATTTCTGTCAGCTTGTCGTCAGGCTACCATCCGCAGTCTAATGGGCAGACTGAAAGGGTGAACCAGTCCTTGGAGCAGTTCCTCAGGTGTTATGTCTCCAAGTGTCAGACTGACTGGGTTGCTCATCTGTCCATGGCGGAGTTTGCCTATAACAACGCGGCTCACTCTGCTACAGGGATCTCTCCCTTCCTTTGTGTGTATGGGCATCATCCTAAGGCCAATTCTTTTGACCCCCTGGATTCCACGCCTGGTGGTTCCTCTGTGGTTTCGGTCCTTAGAGGTATTTGGCGGAAAGTGAAGAAAGCCCTTGTGTCTGTGTCATTAGTGACCAAAAGGGTTTTTGATAAGCGGAAAAGACCCTGCAGCTTCAAATTAGGAGACTTCGTCTGGTTGTCTACCAAGAATTTGAAGTTGAGACAGCCATCTCATAAGTTAGGGCCCCGGTTCATCGGCCCTTATAAGATCACCAGGGTTATCAATCCGGTGGCATTTCAGTTAGATCTGCCCCGTTCTTTGGGTATCAATAAAACATTTCATTGTTCCCTTTTAAAACGGGCGATTAGTAATCCTTCTTCCAGTGGAAGACCTTCCCCTCTTCTGATACGTGGCCAGAGGGAGTTTGTTGTTGAAAGGATTCTTGACTCCAAGGTGGTTCGGGGTCGGCTGTCATTTTTGGTGCACTGGAAGGGGTATGGCCCGGAGGAGCGGTCGTGGGTGCGCAGTTGTGATCTTCATGCCCCCAGACTGATACGCTCTTTCTTCTCGCAGTTCCCCGATAAACCCGGTGGTAGGGGTTCTTTGACCCCTCGTCAGAGGGGGGGTACTGTTAGGGTCTCCTGCCCTGTGCTGCCACGTCGTCATGGCAACCGGGGGACAAGTACTAGTGGAGTAACCTGAGCGCAGCTGATACTCCGGTTCGGGTTTTTTGCTGTGCAGTGGTTATAGGCTCTGTGCACGGCAGGGGATCCGGTGCTGGTTTTTGTGCTCACAGTCTGTGAGGTCTGAGTGGGGCGTGGACAGCACCTGCTTTATAAGGCCTCTTTTCAGGGTAAGCAGATGCTGCTGAATCTTTGTTGGTTAGTCAGTTCATGAAAGTTAGCCAGTACTGTGTAGCTTTGTATTTGTTTGTTGCTTACTGCAAATAGGCCTGGGGATTTGGTATTACACTCTGCCAATCCAGACCTAGCAGTAAGACTGGAGTCAGTCGTTTAGCTTGCTGGGGTTCTGTACTACTCTGTGAACTTAGCAAGTTTGCGGCTGTATTCTAAGACTTGCCTGTCTAATCCTGTCTCACTGTGCTAGGTGTCAGGGGTCAGTTTAGTGGCAGTAAGCTAAAACCTGTGCACTGCAAGTGAGAATCAGGATTGTGGAGAGTCTCCTTGTGTCTATCATTCCATCTCTGACCAAGGAGTTTACTGCCACACCCGTTGGTAACCCTTTAGGGTTTTGCTGTTGCCCTTAGCAACAGCATTCCGGGTTCTCTACGTATTAAAACACAACATCTTGCTTTTTCCATCTGTGCAGTTCTAATACAAGGGAGATACCCAGTTCCTTAGCCTCTGGGCTTCTCTGTTCACTTTCTGTGTATTTTGTTACCCTATCACCTTCTGTGTACGTTATGTCATATTCCCCAGTTTGTCTGTGAGTCCATTTGTTTTGCATAACAGTTCAAACACCAGTACATTCCTGCAGACACTGGAGTGCATAACAGTTCTGACACCAGTACTTTCCTGCAGGCACTGGTGTGCATAACAGCTGGAGATTATTCGATTTTCTAAAAATAACAGACGGAATATCACTTAATTCAGTTCTCAGGACATGATCTGTGAGAAGGATGGAATAGTTATTGCAGATAATTCTCTTAATCCTTGAGGAGGAACTGTTAAACTGAGACATAAAATGCGGTTGGTCATGTTCAAATTTTTGATGATTTTTCTTATATGTTAACAAATCTTTTCTATCCAAAACATCAACTTTTTCTTGTGCTGTTTTAATGAGAGACATTGGGTATCCTCTATTATAAAATGATAAAGATAACTCATCTGCCTGTGATTTATAGTTGTCTACATCAGTACAATTCCGTTTAATACGTCTTAATTGGCCATAAGGAATATTGTTTATCCAAGGTTTATAGTGTGAGCTATCGCAGTGTAAGAAATTTAGAGTATCGACGTCTTTCCTAAAGGTTTTAGTAGAAATTTGACCGTCAATTATGGTCAAAGAGATATCCAGAAAGGAAATCGAGGACTTATTAATAGTGCTTGTGAAACATAAGTTGAAAGCATTGTCATTGAGTATGTTAGCAAAATCAGAAAAAAGAGAAATGTCACCATCAAAAATAAAGAAGAGGTCATCTATGTAACGGCCATAGTAGACGAGGTCCGCGCCAAAGTCACGCCCCCAGACATGGGCATTTTCAAAGGCACCCATGTACAGGTTGGCGAAACTAGGCACGAACCTCATCCCCATGGCTGTTCCAAGTGTCTGTAAATAATACTCCTTATTAAAAACTAAATAGTTATGTGATAATATAAAGGAAATAGAATCAAGAATAAATTGAAGTAATTCCATATTCATGGATTCTGATTTTACAAGATAATCAGCGACAACAGAGATGCCCTTCTGATGTGGAATGTTAGAGTAGAGTGCCTGGACATCACAGGTCAGGAAAAAGAAGGAATCTTTCCATTTTATATTTGGGATAACGTTTAGGAAAGAAGTAGTGTCTTTAGTATGTGAACGGAGTGAGGATGCTATTGGCTGTAAGAAATAATCAACAAAATGTGATAAATTAGAGGTGAGGGACCCGACACCAGAAATAATAGGTCTACCAGGAGGTGCAGTGCGGGATTTGTGAATCTTAGGTAAGTGGTAATAAGTGGGGGTGATGGGATGAGTGGGTACCAAATATCTTGATTCCTGTTTGGATATAATGCCCCTAAGTAGAGCGTCATTGACCAGAACAGTTAATAATTTGTGAAATTCCTGTGAGGGATTGACAGACAGCCTGACGTAAGTTCTACTATCGCCAAGCTGCCTGTAAGCCTCAATTAAATAATCATCGGTATTCTGGACTACAATGCCCCCGCCCTTGTCAGCCGGTTTGATGACAAGAGCGGGGTCATTTGCCAGCCTCTGAAGGGCTAATCTTTCCTGGACAGATAAATTGTGTCTATATTTGAATTTTTTTACTTTCTTTCTGACACAGAATATTAAAATCATCAAGTGTCTTTTTCTAGAAGATATCAATTGGGGGACTTCTGTGATGCAGTAGGAAAAATTGGGATGTATTTTTAAATTTAGACATACGTTCACTATTATGTTCATGGCTGTAAATTGGAATAGTTGAATTAGCTGTATTATTTTCCATAGCGAGAGACTTCAATAGATCTAAACCAATCCTGTAATGGTCATCTAGAACAATTGGTGTACCATCTAATTTTCGTTGGGCTAGTTTTTTTGTTGCAAAATATCTTTTGCGGGCTAGGGTGCGAACATATCTATTAAGTTCTACAAATAAATTTAAAAAAAGCTGGGGGTTTGGAGGGGTCAAATTTAAGGCCTTTGGATAAAAGTTGCATTTCAGATTTACTGATTTGGGCTGAAGATAAATTATAAATATTGGTCAGATTTAAAGTCTCTGATCTCGTTTTTTTCCCTGTAACCTGCGCCCTCCTCTGCATCCTCTATGCTTTCTTCTCTTGCTCTCTTTGGAGAATCTATTCTGAGAGGTTCGTAACGGTTTTGTGAGTGATAAGGAGGCCTGAGCCTGTGTATCGTCTGACCCTTCTCTAAAAAATGAGTAGTGGCTAAAGTGCTGTTAATTTGTGACCCATTAATAGAGTAGGGATTCCCATATGGAAGATGTTTTGGTCTTACTGATAAATCCAAATGGGAGTGTTTGATAGGAGAAAGTGGTCTAATATCAGTATTAGGGTTGTTGGGGATCTAAATCTGGTAATGCGCTGGGCCCTTTGATCCTGTTTGGCATGAGATCTATTCCTGGAGTTATCAAAAGATCTATTACGTCTCCAGTTTGACGTGCTACGCGATCTTCCCCTATTTTGATGATTGATTCTCTTATTGAAGCTACGAACTCTATTTGAGTTGACCCCCCCTTCCCCCCCTGGATCCGCCACTGGAAGCATGTAGTATCAGGGGTTCAGGGTATGTGTCGCACACAACATT
The DNA here is from genome assembly GCF_028390025.1 of Pseudophryne corroboree. Classification (NCBI taxonomy): domain Eukaryota; kingdom Metazoa; phylum Chordata; class Amphibia; order Anura; family Myobatrachidae; genus Pseudophryne; species Pseudophryne corroboree. The sequence goes on along the minus strand of NC_086452.1, from coordinate 152,813,689 downwards.
TCCAGCTAGTTAGGAAGCATGTAGTATCAGGGGTGCAGCGTATGTGTCACACACAACATTTCCAGCTAGTTAGGAAGCACTTAGTATCAGGGGTGCAGGGTATGTGTCACACACAACATTTCCAGCTAGTTAGAAAGCACTTAGTATCGGGTTCAGAGTATGTGTCACACACAACATTTTCAGCTAGTTATGAAGCACTTAGTATCAGGGGTGCAGGGTATGTGTCACATACAACATTTCTAGCTAGTTAGGAAGTATGTAGTATCAGAGGTGCAGGGTATGTGTCACACACAACATTTCCAGCTAGTTAGGAAGCACTTAGTATCAGGGGTTCATGGTATGTGTCACATACAACATTTCCAGCTAGTTAGGAAGCATGTAGTATCAGAGGTGCAGGGTATGTGTCACACACAACATTTCCAGCTAGTTAGGAAGCACTTAGAATCAGGGGTGCAGGGTATGTGTCACACACAACATTTCCAGCTAGTTAGGAAGCACTTAGTATCGGGTTCAGAGTATGTGTCACACACAACATTTTGAGCTAGTTAGGAAGCATGTAGTATCAGGGGTGCAGCGTATGTGTCACACACAACATTTCCAGCTAGTTAGGAAGTACTCAGTATCAGAGGTGCAGGGTATGTGTTGCACACAACATTTCCAGCTAGTTAGGAAGCACTTAGTATCAGGGGTGCAGCGTATGTGTCACACACAACATTTCCAGCTAGTTAGGAAGCATGTAGTATCAGGGGTGCAGCGTATGTGTCACACACAACATTTCCAGCTAGTTAGGAAGCACTTAGTATCAGGGGTGCAGCGTATGTGTCACACACAACATTTCCAGCTAGTTAGGAAGCACTTAGTATCAGAGGTGCAGGGTATGTGTCACACACAACATTTCCAGCTAGTTAGGAAGCACTTAGTATCAGAGGTGCAGGGTATGTGTCACACACAACATTTCCAGCTAGTTAGGAAGCACTTAGTATCAGGGGTGCAGCGTATGTGTCACACACAACATTTCCAGCTAGTTAGGAAGCATGTAGTATCAGGGGTGCAGCGTATGTGTCACACACAACATTTCCAGCTAGTTAGGAAGCACTTAGTATCAGAGGTGCAGGGTATGTGTCACACACAACATTTCCAGCTAGTTAGGAAGCACTTAGTATCAGAGGTGCAGGGTATGTGTCACACACAACATTTCCAGCTAGTTAGGAAGCACTTAGTATCAGGGGTGCAGCGTATGTGTCACACACAGGGCCGGCGCTACCATTAGGCAGCTGCCTAGAGCGCCAGCTGCTGGAGGGCGGTACTTAGCAGCACACCTATAAAATGAGGGATGAGCGGCGCCACTTTCTCCCGCAACCCACAGCATCGTTTTTATTTCATATAGATCTGTGGGTTCTGGAGGAGGGAATTGAGGACAAGTGACAGCATTTATGCAGCAGCAGCCCGCCCCCGCACCTCGTTAGCAGCAGTCTCCCGCGGCCCACCCATCAGCAGCTGCAGCGCACTATGGAGGCAGCGGCGGCGGCAGCAACAGGAGCAGTGACTCCCCGCCAGCAGCAGCGCTAGCCCAGGCGGCACCATAAGCCAGAAGAGGGTGGCAGCAGCAGGGAGCAGTAACCCTACACAGCATCCTGGCCAGCGGTAAGATGCCGCACCTGTGTTATGGTGGGGAACCCAACTTGATTGATTCTAACCATAACCAACCCGGACTAGTGGCTGCCTAAAGTCACAACCTGGGGGGAGTGTGCACTGGCTGGGGGAGGAGGGGGATTGGATTTATGTGTGTATGTATGGAGACAGTATGTATATATGGATGTATGTTCAGCATGGATGTATATATGTGTGTATGTACGGAGATAGTATGTATATATGTGTGTATGTATAGAGGCAGTGTATGGATGTATGCATAGAGACAGTATATGGATGTATATATGTGTGTATGTATGGAGATAGTATGTATATATGTGTGTATGTATAGAGGCAGTGTATGGATGTATATATGTGTGTATGCATAGAGACAGTATATGGATGTATATATGTGTGTTATGTATGGAGGTAGTGTATGGATGTATGTATGTGTGTATGTATAGAGACAGTATATGGATGTATATATGTGTGTTATGTACGGAGGTAGTGTATGGATGTATGTATGTGTGTATGTACGGAGGTAGTGTATGTATGTATGTGTGTATGTACGGAGGTAGTGTATGGATGTATATATGTGTGTATGTATGGACGTAGTGTATGGATATATATGTGTGTGTATGTATGGAGGTAGTGTATGGATGTATATGTGTGTATGTACGGACGTAGTGTATTGATGTATATGTGTATGTATGGAGGTAGTGTATGGATGTATATATGTGTTTATGTACGGACGTAGTATATGGATGTATATATGTGTGTATGTACGGACGTAGTATATGGATGTATATATGTGTGTATGTATGGAGGTAGTGTATGGATGTATATATGTGTGTATGTATGGAGGTAGTGTATGGATGTATATATGTGTGTATGTACAGAGGTAGTGTATGGATGTATATATATATGTGTATGTACGGAGGCAGTGTATGTATGTATATATGTGTGTATATATGGAGACAGTGTGTATATATTGATGTATGTATAGAGGCAGTGTATGGATGCATATATGTGTGTATGTATAGAGGCAGTATATGGATGTATATATGTGTGTACGTACGGAGGCAGTGTATGGATGTATATATGTGTGTATGTATAGACCCAGTGTATGGATGTATATATGTGTGTATGTATAGAGCCAGTGTATGGATGTATGTTTGAGAGAGGCTATGTATGTATGTATGTATGTATGTATGTATGAGAGAGGCTATGTATGCATGTATGTATGTATGAGAGAGACAGTGTATGGATGGATATATGTGTGTTTGCATGAAGGCAGTGTATGGATGTATGTTTGAGAGAGGGTATGTATGTATGTATGTATGTATGTATGTATGTATGTATGTATGAGAAAGGTGATGGATGGATGTGTGTATGTATGTATGTATGTATGTATGCATGGAGGCAGTGTATGTATGTATGTATGTATGTATGTATGAGAGAGGCTATGTATGTATGTATGTATGTATGTATGTATGTATGAGAGAGGCAGTGTATGTATGTATGTATGTATGTATGAGAGAGGCAGTGTATGTATGTATGTATGTATGAGAGAATGTATGGATGTGTATATGTGTGTATGCATGGAGGCAGTGTATGGATGTATGTTTGAGAGAGGCTATGTATGCATGCATGTATGTATGTATGTATGTATGTATAAGAGGCTGTGTGTGTGTGTGTGTGTGTGTGTGTGTGTGTGTGTGTGTGTGTATGAGAGAGGCAGTGTATGGATGGACATATGTGTATGCATGGAGGCAGTGTATGGCTGTATGTTTGAGAGAGGATATGTATGTATGTATGTATGTATGAGAGAGGCTATGTATGTATGTATGTATGTATGTATGTATGTATGTATGAGAGAGGCAGTGTATGGATGGATATATGTGTGTATGCATGCATGGAGGCAGTGTATGGATGTATGTATGAGAGAGGCTATGTATGTATGGATGTATGTTTGAGAGAGGCTATGTATGTATGTATGTATGTATGTATGTATGTATGAGAGAGGGTATGTATGTATGTATGTATGTATGAGAGAGGCAGTGTATGGATGGATGGATGTGTGTATGTATGTATGTATGTATGTATGTATGTATGTATGAGAGAGGCAGTGTATGGATGGGTGTGTGTATGTATGCATGGAGGCAGTGTATGGATGTATGTATGAGAGAGGCTATGTATGTATGTATGTATGTATGAGAGAGGCAGTGTGTGTATGTATGTATGTAAATATGAGAGAGGCAGTGTATGTATGTATGTATGTATGTATGAAAGTCAGTAAATGTATGTATGTATGTATGTATGAATGTATGTATGTATGAGAGAGGCAGTGTATGTATGATAGAGGCAGTGAATGGATGCATGTATGTATGTTTGCATGTATGTGAGAGACAGTGTATATGTGTGTGTGTGTGTGTGTGTGTGTGTGTGTGTGTGTGTGTGTGTGTGTGTGTGTGTGTATATACACACACACATATAGAATGTATGTATGTATGAGAGACAGAATGAAAGAGAGATGTGTGTGGCAGAAATAAAGGGAGATAGTATATGTGTAAAAGAGAGCAAGAATGACAATGACAGAGAAAAAGTAGAGAGATGTGAAGGAATGAGAGAGTATGAATGTATACTGTATATGAGAGAGGCAGTGTATGGATGTGTATGTATGTATGTATGTATGTATGTATGTATGTATGTATGTATGAGAGATGAATGAAATAGAAAGAGATAGGCAGCTGGGTAGGGTGCCAGGATCTGGGAAGGGTGTGCCACTAGGTATACCTATCAAATAATTAAGGATGTCTTTGAGAGATACATCCTTATACTCAATGCAGTCAGATGGCTGGGAAACATAGACGCCACCTATGTACTTTCACCTTAGTGACTGGGAAAGTGAGTAATTGATGGTTTTGGGGGGCAGTAGGCAGAAATTTTGCCTAGGGTGCCAAGAAACCTTGCACCGGCCCTGGTCACACACAACATTTCCAGCTAGTTAGGAAGCACTTTCAGGGGTGCAGGCCAGGGTATATGTCGCTCAGGGGGCCTGTATTCTGTTTAGACCTTCTATCTCTGTAATGTGCTGGGGGAATATGTAAGTGCTATATAAATACCTGTCAACAAATAAATATAGTCTCGAGGATGTAAGTCACCCAAGATTTTAGCTGCAGGAACAACCTATCAAAATAAAGCAAGTAACACTGCAAATGTTGTCCTGCACGAGTGATGCCTATATTTTTCATGTAGAAGTCTGTACATAAGTAATAAAGGTGGATCCAGCCTTCATTAAGGGACCATGCATATTTAACAGTGTAGTCTAAATATTCCCTGGAAGAGGACTGCAGTTCTCTTGTATTTGTTGCAGACTGAATACTGTGGACAATCAGTCCAGGGGCAATTCAATTAGTGGCAATGGCTAGTATATGCTGGAGAACTGGTCAGAGCACCAGCGCTACACAGCCACCAAAACCGCACATTTTCTCTCTCACTCCATAGAGATGAGCAGGAAACGTGTGATGTTGTCTGCAGTGTCACAGGGGCACATTGTGGCCACATATCTATGATTTGAATTGCCTGTAAGAATCTTTGAAGGTCCATATCCAACCCACAGGGTACCAGTTAGAGAACCCAGGAACATATTAAAGGCTACACCAATACAACAGTTGAAGGGAATGCTGGTCTTTGTAGTGCAATATTAGAGCATTGTGGGGTACCTACTAGTACATTAGCTCTCAATTTAAAAACACATAAATGTATGACCCAATGTGGGAGCGCACAATGGGGGTCATTCCGAGTTGTTCGCTATTTGATGCGCACGCAAGCAGCGTTCACACAGCAGCGAACACAACGCACGAATGCAAGCAAACGCCCACCACGTACTACTGCAAACACGAGCATGCAGCAATGCACATAGTAGGTGTTTACTATTTAGCTTCGCATGATACCGATCCGTTCGTATGACTACCAAACGCATCGCTAGCAACACATACACTGTCGTACAAGTGCTATCCCTTCGCAAGCTTGCACGTTTTCGTTAACTTGCAAATATTCGCATAGTTTTTTGGTTTTATTCCTAAATTTCTCATCCCATCCCTTTCTAAATTAAGACCCCAATTAGCCAAAGTATTTCTAATGCGATTGAGCAATTAAGAGATCAAACTCCTCAAAATAAAGAGTTTGTCAACCTAATTGCCCAATACCATGCTGCAATTAAGGCAACAAACATATCAGTCTCATATGTTTGTTGTCCTATTTGCACTATACCCTGATTATCTTTACACTTACATTAGATTTTTGTCAAAAAAATATGTCATTTATTGTGATATAGAATAACCACTGATTGTATTACATACATTATATACACATTAATTAGGATAGCATAAATACTTCATCTTTTGTAAGTGTCTAAAAGGGGAGCGATAAAGTACCAAACAATCAGCTTCTAACTGCCAGGTCGCAGGCTGTTTATTTAAAAGGGCAGTTGGGGATTGTTGTATTTCTGCACATTTGTTGACACATGCGCATTGAGTCTTTTGCGCGTGCGGTCCCTGACCTTGCTACTAGGTGCCATGTGCATCCTTGCCTGGGATGGCCTGGAATCTGGAGGGATCCTGGCGCTGTCCCATGGCGCCGGATGCCGCAGGGGCACCAGGCGGCCCTGGGGACCTGGACCAGGCCTGGTCCAAGCCCCACCTGCCCCTCTGGCTGCAGAGTTCAGCGGTTGTGGGGGCGGCGGTGAATCGCCACCGCCGCTCCACATGGGTGATGGCGGCGGACCTGCTTCCTCCGGGATTCAGGTCCCACCAATCACAGCGCCACATTTAGAATTTGGCGCCAATCACGGCTCACAAGTTGGCGGCCAATCAAGAGTGATGGCGGTGAGCCAATCCCGGCTTGCCGCGTCATAGCCCCGCCTCCCGGCACTGGCGCATATAAGTTCGTTGGCCGAGAGGGAGCGGAGAAGAGCTCCTGAAGACTGAAGATAGACGACGAGGGAGGCGTTGGAAGTCCTGAAGAGCCGACGCCCGTCGGTGAAGACGTCGGAAGCCCTGGGACAGCGGTGTGCGACGCAACAGAGCTTTCACTGGCCACCACTGCCCAGATGAAGACTCCATGAAGCCCGCAGTTGGTGGGGGCCGTCCTGCCTTCCGGCGAAGACAACGCGGTGGGGGGGGGGGGGGTGCCAGACCAGGCTTGGTCCAGCTACAGCCCTTAGGACGGGTACGTACAGGTGGTGCCCTCCCCTGCCATAGACCACCAGGGATTCGGGCACTATGCCCGTGGGGCATAGCAGGCACTAGGCCTGAGGCGCAATAGGCGGGCACTAGGCCCGGGCAGCAATACAGGCATTAGGCCCAATAGAATTGAGTATGTGCCAGGCACTACGCCCGTAGGGAGAGAATCTGGCCCCAATGGCAGCAATAGGCTGGGGCATAGTAGGCAGGAAGCCAACGCTATTGCGTGGATGAAAGGATTGGTATAGGCAAGGGCACTAGGCCCAGTAGTCTTTCATGGTGTGATTAACTGCAGGTGTGGTAAGTCTGCGCTAGGCCGTGGTATCTCTTGATCCGGCACTAGGCCGCAGGACCCCTAGGTTTAGGGTGTACAGTCAGGCCCCAATTGAAGGTAGGCTGTCGGAAGTTACACGCTGGTGAGTATCACAAGGTTGAAACAAGTAACTGTATTGTGTCATAACCTCTGCATAAGTGTCTCTCCGTTGTATCGCGTAAGCAGCGCCACATCCCGTGGGCTGCACTGTGTGTTCTATTACAGGAGCGAAGCAGAGGAAGGGTTAGTCGTCTGGCAGGGACCCGCGGGTATAGCTGAGGAGCATTATTGTGTTTTGTGTGTTTTCATGTGTACGTTGCCCCTTTTCCCCACCTCGCCTTGGGCGTTTTCGTTCAGGGTCGCGCCTGGTGCTTCGCACCACTACGGGAGCACCCAGTCTGAGGCCACAAGTGCCAATGATGACCCTTCACTGAGTCCAGCGGAGGCCACCCCTGCATAGTGTCCCCCCCATCCTTTTCAGGGCACCCCAGGAAGTCCATGCCCGTATCGGGGGCGTGTTTCAGCATCGTCGGAGTTGCCTCGACGGACTGCAGGTGGAGGATGGAAGGCGTGAGGTGCGTAAGCTTGGTAAGTGAGTTATTTTGCAAGGGCCCCACCCCCGTGCCTCTTACACCTACACAAAAAAACAACTTTGACCTCACTGCAGTACTTAATTGCTGCAGCCGAGACCCAGAAATACAGCAAGGACTAGCATCAGCTCAGCTACATACTGTATTACAGTTGTAAACCTTATGTGATACTGTAATGTGTTCTGGGATCCAGGGACTGTCTAATGTGTTGGAGTAAATTCAGTTACAGTTATGTTTATTTAAAAATAAGATTTGATAGATGTCTCCATAGAATAATTTAGAACTCTGATGGCTAACACATTATATACTTTTGAAAACATATGGCATTCTTGGCCACATCATAAAATACAGACACTTGATTGCCAAAATTGTCCTCTCATCTTATTCCATTCTCAGCCCACTAAATATATTAAACAACGGGTATGGGTCATAGAGTCGACATGCATTAGGTCGACAGTCATTAGGTCGACCACCATTGGTCGACAGTGACTAGGTCGACACCTGACATAGATCAACACAGTCATTAGGTCGACATGAACAAGGTTGAGATGGAAAAAGGTCGACATGAGTTTTTTAACTTTTTTGGGTGTTGTTTCGCCCGCCATGCTTCGGGCACAGGTTACTATTCCCAATCATAGACCACGTGGATCGTAAAGTATGAAAAAGTAAAAAAAAAATGGAAAAAAATGGAAAAATGCATGTCGACCATGCGACAATGTCGACCATGTGACAGTGTCGACCTAATGCATGTCGAACAATAGTGGTCGACCTAATGACTGTCGACATAAATGTGGTCGACCTAATGACCGTATCCCTTAAATAAGAAGGCAGAAGACCATATCCCATTTATTCTCCACCCAAATCCCTTTCATCTTCCCCACTTACTCCTTCTCCTTTATACATATACTACTATATTTGAATCTATAAAACCGTGGAGTCAACCAGTTGGCTGTAGGTCTCTCTCAAATTAGGGTTCCAGAAAAACTGTTCACTAAATATCTGGGAAGAGCCTGAAGTTCTATAAATTAATTTGGCTTTGATAGCTTCCACAGAGACTTCCCCCACTCTCACCCCACAGTCCTGTGGGTGTTCATGTACATGCAGGTTAATAAAAGTAAAGCGTGTAAAGAGCAGACACAGTACGTGTAGCCATAAGTGAGGGAACGGTGGGGAAAGGAGCACCAGTCAATGTACTGGGTCGCAGGGTCAGTCATTTAAGGCTAGCACGGACAGTGTCACGAAAAAGATAATCCACTTTCTGGCTGCTCCATTTCCTCCATCGCCATAGCCCTTCTCCGCCTGCCTCCAGGGCCTCCTACTTCCTGCACCCAGCTCCAGCCCCTACAGTGACCCCTTATCTGGGACCAGCCTTGTGCGCATCTTACCTCCCACTTCATATGTTCCTCCACACTTCTCGCTAGGCTCCACCTACATACTCCCCCCCCCTTCCCTTGGACCCAAACTCTCCCACCCTCCCCCTCGTGGCTCTGCTACTGTAGATAGCGTTATCTCTAGATGGATATATCTCTGTCATCAGGTAGGTGGTGTGACAGGTAACTCCAGCTGCCCCTGAGGGAGCAACGATTGGCGTTTCAATGGAACCAAAATGAAATCATATCTTGCCCCTCAGCCTAAAAACATTGTGGCACCCATGGGTGTAGCGATATATAGCAACCAGTGATGGATTTTACCTATTACCTGTCTTTGGCTCAGCTCAATCCGAACTGGCTTCAGTCCATAGATGCCGGCAGTGACCCAAGATGGGGTGGGGGGAGAATACGAATTACCCGGGCCCAGGTCTGATGGAGGGGCCGAGTGGGGGCCCAGGTCCCCTCCCCCCCTTTCCTGGCAGCAGCAGCTGCAGCTCTTCTCCTCAGTTCAGCACATGCTGCTGTGTGCTGGGCTGCAGTGTGGCCAGGGAAGCGCTCAAAATACAATTTTTCCTGTATTTTTTCTAAGGGTGCATGGTCACACCTCCTGTGATTAGGCCACACACCCTGAACAGTATCTGGGCTCAGTCAGGTGCATTACTGCCCCGGATGCCGGGGATTTGTGCATGTGCTGGTCCCTGCGCCTGCCGGATCCATTGCGCAGGTGCCGGGACTTGGGGCTGGCTGCCTCCTTTTCCCAGCATGGGAGTAGTGACAGCTTTTCTACTAAACATAAGTAGGAGCCGCCGCTTATAGCAACCATTGCTCTAAGGGTGGTAGGCCATCTCATCTTTCGCTAAAGGCTTTGAAATACCCCAGTGCAACATGGAATCCATGCATTGTTTGTAAAATGTTCTAACATCTATAATGGGTATAAGAATAAATAGTACTATACTGAAACAATGTATTTAGAATGTATTTTACAAATATTTTTGATGTAAGAGGAAAATGAGAATTTCTAGGACAGGGTCTCACAGGCAAGCTTTGTAAAAAGAAATTCTGGGAAATGTTCATAATATCTAAAGACAAGGTCAAAGATCATACACATTTAAACTGTGCATGTCTGCAGTGTATTACTCCATTTCCCATTTGCTCTTGTCAATAACTTATAATAAATGTTCCCACTCACACATCATCCACGAAGCAGGGATATGGCATCTGCTGCAAATACAGTCCAGCCGGCAAATCATTTTTCGTCTGAGTCTTGATAATGCCATGATCAATAATGTCCTGAAGGTAAGCAAAACCTCCCCAGATATATCGGAAGTCTTCTATTGGGTCAGCCCTTGGTCCTGGATCCCAGTATCTGCAGCAAAGCAGAGTAATTATCTTTAAAGGAGAAGCTAAACAGCTAAAAAATATAAAACAATGCATAAGCTATAAACCAATGTTTTACTGTATAATAGTTATAGCAATGAAGATTTTACCCTAAATTTGTCTTTTGTAGCCTAATGTTCTCCTACATGTGTAGTGTGAAGAATGAGATGCAACTAACATCCTTAAACTTAATAATATTAATATAAGCCATTTAATTTTCCCTATAATATTAAACACCCCCCCTTCCCAAACCACAGAAAATTGGATCGATAACAAATGGCATCCATAAAATGCTTCTACTGATGGAACTACAGCAGGGACGTGTGGTGAGGTAAATGGCTCAGGAGGCACTGGCTAGTACCAGAGCCAGATTTACACAAAAAATATGGGCCATTATAAACAGGTGCAGCAATATATACTACTGGAAATTTGGTGAGTATTGATCAGAGATGTGCAGACAAGTCAGACAGTGAGGCACCTGTCATAGACTTTTAACTCCAGAGATTTGACAGTGACAATCATTAGAATAATACTGTACAAAGAAGATATTTTGTATTTTCATATACTTTATTTAGTCAAAACTCTGGCTTATGCGTTAGTATGACAGGAAAGGTTCTGCCTCACCCCACTGCACGTCACTGAGCAACAGAGATTATATAAAGCCAGAAATCAATATAAACAATAAGTAATACAATAATGTTTAAGCAACAATTCGCAAGATAATAATAATAAAAATAATAAAAGAATATAGGGTCAAACCAATTAGATGGGAGGTGCGAGTTGTGCCGTTTCTCTGCAAATTTGCAGTAAACTCGCATTTTCCATCTGCACATCCCTGAGGGTGACAGGTGGTAGGGAAAATATTTGTTTTTAAGTTTTTACTTAAGGTTAAAATGTTGGGACACCATGCAGAACACCTTGGACACCCTCCTAATAACTAATTAGGCAACTGAAAATTTCCAATTAGCTTAATTAATACAATAGTTAAATAGTCAAACTGCCCCAAATCAACTATTTAATTGCTTTAAGCACCCCAAATTTAGAGTATTTTTTTTAAATAATTGCTTTATATATATATATATATATATATATATGTATATATATTTATTTTTTATTTTTAGTCACCTCAAAGTATCCCAAAAGCATAATTTTTCAAACTTTTTTATTGCATTTTTTTCCATATAAAATTAACAAGAAAGTTTTGATCATTTTTCACTTTTTACAAAATATGCACAAATCAGCCATTTATCACCATTCAAATACCTCCACTACTTTCCTTATGACCACTAACAGTGTTCTGTGTGATTCTGCAAACAAAGGGGGATACAGGAAGGTCACCCCACTGTTCATGAACTTCTCTCACACCGCATATGGCTGACAAGTTGCAACCCCCCGCTGCGAGTAACGCAAATAGGCACTTTTAATTGGGAAATTCTCAGGAGCACACATTTGTGCAAGTATCGGTGAGTTTCATGAAACAACTCGGAACTGCACCTAGTTGGATTGACCCCTAAAAAATTGTTAACTTGCAATCTCTTTTTGGATGTTGACATGAGGTAATGAGGTGGCAGTTGGAGCGGGATCATGACAAAAGAAGAAAAGGAAGGGAGGGGAGAATTTATACCTGTTTCCTGGGTTTAAAAAAAAATCTAGAATAAAATACTGTGCTAGAGTTCTAAAAATAGAAAGTGGTGATGTTCCCCATAACAACCAATCAGATTCTAGCTATACTTTATTGCATTCTAGAAATGAGACTCTGGTTGCTGGGGGCAATATCACCACTTGTCTGTTTAAATGTATTTGTGAAAAAATGGCAAAAAAATAAAAAGGGAGATTATTGAGAATGTATTGTTTTGATCATTATGAAACTGAACTACTCTAATTATGTGTGTGTCTTTGTGTGCCTAAATCGGTTACATATGTGTCATATTTCCTCTCCACTGAATACAGCCCTACATACTGTACTTTCATGCAGAGAGGGCTTCTACCTGCACACTCAGAAACCAGAATACACCCAAATTACTGCATATGCAGTACATAATCAAAGTATATTTCACAGTCATTGATATGGAGAGCACTAGTGGCAACTGCAAAGCTTAAGGGAGGTAGGTGACCACTTAGCAGATACTGTTTTGCTCCCTTATATTTATTTTAACACCATTTAGGGTGTGGTATAGAAGATCTACACTCTCTAGATCAGGGATCGGCCCTCCAGCTGTTGTTGAACTACACATCCCAACATGCCCTGCAACAGTTTTAGCATGGACAAATAGCAAAACTATAGCAAGGCATTCTGGTATGTGTAGTTCAACAACAGCTGGGGTGCCAAAGGTTCCCCACCCCTGGTCTAGAAAGACAGTCAATAGGTAAAAATACCATATGGTCAACATGCATTAGGTCAACAGGTACAAAAACTTGACAGGGTCAAAACATCAAAATGATAATGCAAAACCCAAAATGGTCAACATGTGTTTTTTTGGGGGTTTATTGGCCAGAAACGTAGATGACCACCTCAGGCAAGGAGGCTCACTCCGCTACCGCTGCACTTGCCACAGGTTACTATTCCCAATAGTAGTCCACGCGGGTAGTAAATCAAGCAAATGTTAGGAAAACGTGAAAAACAAAAACATGCGTCGACCATCTGTGTGTCGACCATTGTCTTGATGACCTTTTGAACCTGTTGACCTTTTGTACCTGTCAACCTTAAGCACTCTCAACCTTATGCACTGTCGACCTTTCATCCGTCAACCTAATGCATGTCGACCATCTGGTGCCGACCTATTGACTGTGTAACTAGACAGTGTACATCTATCATGTGGACACTGTCCACTAATACCCTATACTGCTTTCTGGTGTCTAGTGCCACTTAATAGTGTTCTGCAATACAACATTACAGTACTTAAGGAAAATCTGACACACAAAAAAGTTGATGCTGAGAGGAAACCACTACAAATCGCTACTGGGGCAATATGATTGTGAAAAGCTTGCCAAATTCACCGAGGTCAAGCTTTTCAAGGTCATGGGGGCAGCTAAGAGGATTTCAGTTCTATTTTTCTTTGATCTCATTAACCTACATACTTCAACCTGGGACCACCCAACTGAATGTTCAGGTGGCATAATCCTGTTACCTAGAGACCATGCATGTTAAAAGGGATTACATTTCCCTAAAGACTGCTCCCGTGACACTTGTGGAGCAGAAAATCAGTTTCAAGGGTCCCTCAAATTAAATGATACTGGAATGGAATTAATTTATAGTAGAATGTCCTTCCCACATTTACAATGTGAACATTAAGGGAAAAAGCATAAATATCAAACCCTATTGATTAATGACAATGTTGTTAGAAACCTATTTATTTTTAACTATACTGCTAGTAAATATAGCTACCACAATATTACAGGGTTTTTGTTTTGTTTTTATCTAGAATAATGAAAACTTTTCTGGCAAAGATATAAAAAAAAAGCATGGCTCACAGAATTCCGTTTACAGTAAAAATAAAAGATTTCAACACACACAGCTTTGGTAGCCATACTGTCCACTGAGACAGTAACCATGAGACTAGAGGTGTACAATGGGGAGTAAAAGCAGAATGCCTCTGTCATACCACTTATCACACACAACAGACTGACTGAATATTGCAGTAGTCCTTGAATAATATAATAGGCACTTCATTTTGTATAGATAGCAGGTGAATCATTTATTGAAATACTGTATATATTTAAATGCAAACATAACAACCTGTCTTTAATCTTGTTTGTTTTTTCCACTACATCGATATCCATGCGAATTTTGTATTGGACATGAGGTGGAAGATGATTGGTCCAGGGAAACATATCCAGGAACACAAGCCCAGCCCAGAATTTATTTTCTTCGAGCAGATAGAGAGCATGGTGAGTCAGATGAGATTCATCGTCATGGCCTTCAAATTTATCCAAGTCTAAGCACTGTAAAACACATATAATGATTCACAAAAGACATAATTTGAATGTGCAAATATTGTTTTGGTTTTCATCTGGTCTTTTCCTATCCTGATGAGTATTCTTCTAGCTAATCACACCAAGGGTATACAGCTAAATTAGGATGGCTGTGGAATACGAGAGTTTTTTTTTCACTGTATCTTTTTGTTACCAATTCTTTTGCAGCTCAGCTGCAATTGGTCCTTTAAATATTGAGTATGTTTCTAGCTACAGTATTTTCAGGTTGGTATTCGTTCAAGATCCCAGCTGTCGGGATCCTGGCACTCTAAATACCGACACCAGATTTCCGACACCCGTCAGAACAACGATGCCAGAATTCCAACCAGGTCAGCATCCCGACACTGGTAGGTTTAAGCGCCACCTGGGAGGGGGGAGAGGGGTTATGGTTAGGCTGTGGGGGGAAGGGCGGGAGATTAGGGTTAGGCTGCGGGGTGGAGGGGTTAGTATTAGGCATCACCTATTTACATCTCAATAAACAAGTAGAGTGTACTGAAAGTGTAGAGACATCGCTTGATATTTTAGTAGTATATTATCAAATCACATTACCTATTTTGTATACAATGTAATAACATAATGACGTGTCATATACATATAGTATACCAAACAATATTGGAAAACATATTAGCTTGAAAAATATTCTCTGGGGAAAAAAATTCCAACTTTTACGCATTTCAGTGGACACAAAATCGTTTTCCTGAAAAGGTTACTGCTTCATGCTTTGGGTAGTTTTTGTGGGTTATGTTATTTCTTTGAGATATGCCAATTATCAGCAGCGACTGACGTTAATGTGCGAATATTTTAATTAGATATACCATTATTACCATTAAGCACCTAATGCATACATTTATTGATAGTTTGCAACAGGAAATAGTGTCTGGATAGTGTTAGTAATCAATCTGAAAGTTGTATTTACCATGACAAATATAAATTGAAATACAATATACAGCTACTAACCAAATTTAATTAAATTAAGTGAAATGAAAAGTAATACAAAATTAGCTTTTTCCCCTTTTAAAAATCCTCTCCCACTGCAGTCCAAATGTAAATGTATATATAAAGTGATAAATATTATGTCATCCCACCTGCGTCAGTCTCCAAACACTTCTATTATTTTCCTTACTTACTCGTCACATACCACCTTATGATGAAAATACAGACACGCCTGAAAATCTAACAAGTGAAGGAAGATGGCAAGCCATCTCTAGTGTGGTGGAGAGAAACATATATAATAAAATATAACTAAATTATGTCTTCTCATCACACCCCTTACTTACAAATTAGATATCTTATGTTGTGTACACACTGGCCGATATATCGGCCATTCTACCGAATGGCCATATATCACGGGTCCGTCGGCCAGTGTGTATGAACGATATGTCTGTGAATGCCATCGTTCACAGACATATCGCGTCAGCCCTGCAGCACAGCTGATGAACGAATATATCTACCGATATGTTTGTGCATCGCTGTGTGTGTATGGGTGGCTAGCCAAATGGCGGTGATTGACAGCTGTACTGGGCAGGCACATGCAAATGCCCACCAAGTTCGTGACGTCAGTCCCGTTGGATCGGGCAGTGTATATGCACAAGACACTGCCCAGTCCATCCATAGATATATCTGCAGATCAATTGATCTGCAGATATATCTACCAGTGTGTATCCAGCATTAGCCTTACCAAATTGCTCTGGTAGATTACTTTGTGATTATATGGTGAGGTTTTCTAGTGTGGTGAGCTGTTCACTAGTCAGGCACAGGTCACCTACTGTTTGGGCTGCACAAATAGAAGTCAATTGTGTTAAAAAAGGATAATTAACTATGAAAAGTGCATCCTGAAGAGTGATCTAATACCAAATAAAGAATATGACTTACTCGTGAATGGGATGGTCTGAGCCATAATATCAACCGGAAGCCATATGAAATGTTACCACACTTCATATAACAGTAATTCCAATAGACTAAATGGTTTGATATTCTCTCCTGATACCCATTGTAGGTAAAAATCTAGCAATTACCTGACATCAAAGTACATGTCCTCAGGTTGTTACTGTCTTGGCAGACATCTCTTAGTAAGTAAAGACTCCTTTGTTTAAGTGTCCCATTTACTGAAATGAATTTTACAGTATTATAACTTTTTGGAAGATCTCAAAGGTAATTTTCTAGAGGAGATGAAATAGATCCACGTAGATTTTACTATTTTAATTTGGGGCCTTGTATTTCCTGTCTAATAATAATAATAATAATAATAATAATAATAATAATAATAATAATAATAATATAACAAGATATGATTTTGATTTACAGGGGTTTGGTACATTCAGATGAACCTGCAATGAGTTTACATTTTCATTTCCACCAAGAAAGGAAACCGAAAACGAATATACTGTACAAGGACAGTTTAATGAGATTTATGCTATTTTCCATACATCTAAAGGTAACTTTGAAATTATCTATTATTTAATGCACACTGTAATAATACAGTATTTGATTCAAATTATTTTGAAGTTATATGGTTCAAATAGGTGGCAGTACAAAGTCAAATTTGTACTGCCATCTATTTAAATGTATGTATTTTAATTTATTAATTTAACAGTTCTTTATATAGACCACACATATTATGCAGTGCTTTATAGAGAATGTTTAGTCATTCACTCAGGACTTTTGCTTTGGTGGAGTTTACAGACACGATTCTCTATTGGATAGATAGATAGATAGATAGATAGATAGATAGATAGATAGATAGATAGATAGATAGATAGATAGATAGATAGATAGATAGATAGATAGATAGATAGATAGATAGATACTAAAAAACTAGGGTCAGAACTTAAGCCAATGAACCTATGAGTTTTTGCATTATGGAAGTAAACCAGAGTACCCAAACACGGGGAGAAAACACTAATTCCCCACAGATAGGACCCTGGATGGAATTAAACCCATGACCTCAATGCTGTGAGGTGCCAATACTAACCACTGCTACACCATGCATTTGATGTTGATCTATCAATTTAATGTACATAAAGTACAGTCCCCTTGTCCTTTCATTTGCCTCTTATGTACTGACTTTCTCTGATGCTTTTTTGCCATGATAAAATGACATTTCATTCATACACATGAATGGAACAGTGCCATCTAGTATCAGATTATCACAAAAAAGTTAGAATTTTTATATAAAGCATCAGACACACCACAGAATTCACACAAAGCAAAATATTAGTAGTGTGTTACTGATATATATGTACAAGGACATACTAGTGGATTGCTAATGTTATACATATACAGCTGCCTCAACACACACATCATTTATATGAGACTGCAATTACCCACTTAGGCAGCACTGATATAGAGAATGGTAACAGTTAAATACAAAGTACTATTAGGTATCGGAACTTATTGGGAACATAGGGGTCTATTTACTAAGCCTTGGATGGAGATAAAGTCGACGGAGATAAAGAGGGACATTTACTAAGCAGTGATAAGAGCGGAGAAGTGAGCCAGTGGTTGCCCATTGCAACCAATCAGCACTGAAGTAACATCTATAATTTGCATACTATAAAATTATACAGAGCTGCTGATTGGTTGATGGGGCAACTTCTCCACTGGCTCACTTCTCCGCTCTTATCACTGTTTAGTAAATGTCCCCCAAAGTCCCAGCCAATCGGCTCCTAACTGCCATGTCACTGGCTGGGTTTGAAAAATGACAGTTAGGAGCTGATTGGCTGGTACTTTATCTCCATCCACTTTATCTCTGTCCACGCTTAGTAAATAGACCCCATAGTCTGGTTACTGTTTTATGGTTTAATTTTTTTGAAACACCAGGACCACATTGCTGCACCATAATATGCGGCGTATTACCGGGATAAACTAGGGCTGTAATTGCACTGTGCATTTACATAGAGTGTAAGTCCAAAGGACTCTCCCAAGTTCACAGAAGGCTCTATTCATCAATGGACTGAAGCTGAATGGCCAGTGAACACCGTATTGGTGAAACTCTACTCAGAGGATGTGTGAAATACTCATTTCTCATGCCCATCATGATTATTTGTATCCTATTCTCATATTTAAAGGACAGCTGCCTTTGATGGGTATGTGGAAACTATTACTACATGAATATGGCCTTTAACAGTTCAGAACATATTTATACTGATGGGGAGACATAAAAAAGCCAGGTGGTTATATAAAAATCTCTCATTGAGACTAATCTAAAAATAGCTGGGACACTATTACAAAGTACTGGAGAAATCCTCTGCAATGCTTGGATGGTTCTTATGCACTGCTGGTGAAGGGAATGATACATTCTGTTGTCTCATTTGTTTACAGGTCATAGCTGTACTTTGTCTTGGCAGTAAGCTCGTTTCCCCATATTTATAATTACTGCCCTCCCTTTAGTACTGTTTCATAGTGCAATTAAGCCTTGTGAACAAAGGAAGATCGCCTGCTGATGGAGACAGGGAGGGGGACCTTTGTACTTAATTACTGAAATCCAAATATTGAGCTATGCAGGCACATACACAATATAGTACTGGTTAATATGTACTGAGCAGGCCTGTCAGACAGTAAAGTCATTTAATTCAATCTGGAGGGACTTTCAAGAAGTTCACCAATGGGACATTTACTGATGACAGGATTACCAATGTCAAGATAGATCTCATTGGCTACTTCCAAATCACGGTTGTCAGCCATCAGCAAATTAACTGATGATCAGTAAGGGTATATTCAATTGAAGTTGGATCCATTCCGACATTCATTTGTCGGAATGGATCCAACCTGGGCTATTCAAATGACATCTCAAGTCGACTTTTAAAAAAGACGAATTGAGATGAAGGGGGGGGAGGCGGGGGAGAGCCGCGGGCAGATGGGGGAGAGCAGCACTACAGCAGCGGCTATATAGCCGCTGCTCTCCCCCGTCTGCCCGCAGCTCTCCCCGTCTCCCCTCCCCAGTCTCTCTGCCTCTCCAGTCCTTCCTCTCTGTCCCTGCATCACAGCCGCCGCTCACGGCAGCGTCCACATGGCTACAGCAAGCGAGGTCTCGCTTGCTGGAGCCGGGTGGACGCTGCTGTGAGCAGCGGCTGTGACATCCTCCAGCGCTGCTCACCCGGTCCCTGCTTCGGCTCTCCCCATCCCCACCTTGGCTCTCCCCGTCCCCGCCTCGGCTCTGCCCATCCCCACTCGGCTCTGCCCATCCCCACTCGGCTCTCCAGTCTCCGGCGCTGCTCTCCCCATCTCACTTCGACTTTTTTTTAAAGTCAAAGCGAGATGGTCGAAAAGGGGGCAAAAACCTGTCAGTTTTGGCCCCATTTTCGACACAAGCACGTGGATCGGCAGCTATTCCGCCGATCCACGTGCTTTTCGACAAGTCGAATTCCTCGACTTGTCGAAAAATTTGGTTTTTAATTGAATAGGTCAAATCACGATTTGACCTTAAAAAGTCGAAAACTGCCATCTTTTCGACAGACGGCAGCTTTCGACTTCAATTGAATATACCCCTAAATGTAAATAGACAACAATTTTAACTATCACCATCATTAAAAAAATAAAAAACTATTGCTAACAAAAATATAATATCTATTCTTCTTACTGATCAGATGCGTAACCAGAACTTTGTGGGCCCCATAGCAAAATATTAAAGGGGCCCCTGCCCCAATGGCTCTTGAGAGTCACCTCTCTGCAGTTATTAATTTTATGCCCATTAATAGTTCCCTAGTTAATTTTCTGAACCATAGCAGTGCCCTAGTTAATACTCTGCCCCATAGTAGTGCCTTGTTTATTTTATGAACCACTGTAGTTCCCTAGTTTACATGATGTCACATTGTAGGGATGCCAGTACACATTATGGCACACAATATCCCCAATTCGCATAGAGTGTGCCCAGTTCATTTTATGTCACATTACAGTGCCCGTTGTTCATACTGAGCCCCATTAGAGTGTCCTCCAGTTCAAATTATGCCAAGATATAGTGCCCAAGTTCATATTATGCCATACTATGGTGCCTCCATTTCATATTGTGCCACATTAAAGTGCCCCAGTTGTTATTTTGTAACATTATAGTGCCCCAACATTTTAATGAGCAGATCAAATGATAACACATCACAGTGGCCTCCAGTTCATATTGTGCCACATCACAGTGGCCTCCAGTTCATATTGTGCCACATTACAGTGGCCTCCAGTTCATAATGTGCCACATTACAGTGGCCTCCAGTTAAAATTATGACAATTATAGTGCTCCCTTACTATTGTAACATCCACTACACACTCTTCTCACAGAAGGTGTAATAGCACACAATTCAGGCTGGGCAATGGATCAGGCCCAGTTGCTTAGAAGGCAAATCTGAGATATTGGTATGTAGCTTTGTAACCTAGGCCCCATACCACTAGCACCCCTTGCATGCACTATAGTTATTCCCATGTTACCGATGATTACGGATTATACTAACAAGCACATTATATGTACCAACCCCATGGCCTGGTTGGTATTCTTAGATTGTAAACTCTCACAAACCGGGACTTCTTCCTTTGTGTGCTTTTCCTTTGCTCACTTACACCAGTGGTTCTCAACCTCGGTCCTCAAGTACCCCCGACAGTTCATGTTTTCCAGGTCTTCTCACAGGATTGCAAGTGAAATAATTTGCTTCACCTGTGGGTCTTTTATAATGTGTCAGTCAGTAATGAATACACCTGTTCAACTGCTTGGTGACCTGGAAAACATGAACTGTTGGGGGTACTTGAGGACCGATGTTGAGAACCACTGACTTACACCATCATCTCCTACCGACCGCCTACAATGGCACTGAACCCTGGGTTTGGCTACCCTGTTGCTCATTTGGGTATTATGACTGCTGCTGCGGAAATATTTATACACCTTGGCCTATTTTTACTAATAATCCGAGTTTGACCGATTTGTGTTTTTTTTTCTAAGTCCCAACACGGGAATTCACTAAGCACAAATCTCGGCAGTGTTTGGGCAATTCGTAATGGTTTTCAAGGCTAAGTTAAGAAATACGAATGAATAGACCATCGGTCAAATGCGGCTGTTATTCACTATTAATTCGTATTTGGGTGTTAGTCTCTGAATGCTCAAGTGCGGGTGTTTTTTTTTGCGGTTCGTTAAAAAAAAGCAGCAAAAAAATAGACCTGCTTTTTCCTGGCGAGTTTGGATAATCATGCACGGATCAGTGAGATCTGTGCATGGTTATCTATGGGAAAGGGTTGTTTAGTGTAAAAACTTTCAAAAAAAATTGCGTGGGGTCCCCCCTCCTAAGCACAACCAGCCTCTGGCTTTTTGAGCCGGCCCTGGTTGCAAAAATATGGGGGGGAAATTGACAGGGGTTCCCCCATATTTTAACAACCAGCACCGGGCTCTGCGCCTGGTCCTGGTGCCAAAAATACGGGGGACAAAAAGCGTAGGGGTCCCCCGTATTTTTAACACCAGCACCGGGCTCCACTAGTCAGAGAGATAATGCCACAGCCGGGGGACAGTTTTATATAGATCCCTGCGGCCCTGGCATTAAATCACTAACTAGTCACCCCTGGCCGGGGTACCCTGGAGGACTGGGGACCCCTTAAATCAAGGGATCCCCTCCCTCCAGCCACCCAAGGGCCAGGGGTGAAGCCCGAGGCTGTCCCCCCCATCCAAGGGCTGCGGATGGGGGGCTGATAGCCATGTGTAAAAATGAGAATATTGTTTTTTGTAGCAGTACTACAAGTCCCAGCAAGCCTCCCCCACAAGCTGGTACTTAGAGAACCACAAGTACCAGCATGCGGTGGAAAAATGTGCCCGCTGGTACCTGTAGTACTACTACAAAAAAAATACCCAAATAAAAACAGAACTCACACACCTTGAAAGTAAAACTTAATTACATACATGCACACCTACATTCACACATACTTACCTATGTTCACACGAGGGTCGGTCCACTTCTCCAAGTAGAATCCATGGGGTACCTGAAAATAAAATTATACTCACAAAAATCCAGTGTAGATCGGTCCTCTTCTGAGCTTGTAATCCACGTACTTGGCAAAAAAACAAACCGAAAAACCCGAACCACGCACTGAAAGGGGTCCCATGTTTACACATGGGACCCCTTTCCCCGACTGCCGAGACCCCCCGTGACTCCTGTCACAGAGGGTCCCTTCAGCCAATCAGGGAGCGCCACGTCGTGGCACTCTCCTGATTGCCTGTGCACTCCTGAGCTGTCACTCAGGCTGCTCACGGCAGAGATACAATGTAGCGCATAGGCGCTACATTGTATCCAATAGTGCACAGGTTCTCAAACTCGGTCCTCAGGACCCCACACAGTGCATGTTTTCCAGGTCTCCTCACAGAATCACAAGAGAGATAATTATCTCCACTTGTGGACCTTTTAAAATGTGTCAGTGAGTAATGAGTACACCTGTGCACCTGCTGGGTTACCTGCAAAACATGCACTGTGTGGGGTCCTGAGGACCGAGTTTGAGAACCACTGCAATAGTGGGAACTTTGCGGTCAGCGGTTGATCGCGAGTAACCTCACCGCTGACCGCAAAGCAACATCTAATTTATCCACATTCTTAATTTAATTCCAGGATTTTTGTTTATCTGTTTCATTCCTAAAATCTCAGTCCTAGTCAATTGTTTGTTATTATGTTTCTATGGAATAAGGGTGTTAAAATTGTCAAGTGTTAAATGGAGAACACAGGTTGGTAGGTTGACAGGTTATTAAGTTAGACAACTTCATACTAAATAAGATTTTTATCCCATATATGAGGCCAAATGTAATAGATTACGATTTTCCACAATTACTGACTATTCCGTAATTTTGCCACAGGATTTAAAATTAAACTGGTTTTGTAGTCAAAAAACCAATTGCCGACTTACAATATATCCAGAGACAAAATTACAAGTTAGCGATGTGCTCGCATTTTAGCAGGGGAGGGGGGAAGGACCCAGCATGCACGTGGACAGCCTAGCTCTGTGCTGGGCAGCTACCCGCATGCTAGAGAACAGAGTTGTAGTTTTGCAATTTTTCGCAAAACTACAGCTCATGCTGAATTAGGCATTAAAGCCATTAGTGTTTGAGCTACCAGCCTTTGTCAATAATGTTACTCATATAATTAATTTTTGTGAAATATCTCAAGGAATCACAGTTTTATAGTTTTTAATATTAAGTCAATACACTGTCATTAAACACGAGTATTGTATTTTGGCATCCTAAATGTTCAGAAATGTGTTCTTCTGTATGCTGGAATATGTAGTTGGCTTTTTGACAAATTAATGTGTTTTAATAATACCCTATGTGGTGTCTATGTGCCAATCAGAGCAGCTCTCTCATGCTCCTTTCATTCAAAGCAAAGCCGTTCTGATTGGTTACCTGGGGTGTGATATGACTAGTCGACATTCAGTAGGTTGACACCAGTATGTCGGTAAGTTGACAAGTTGACATATAATACGAAGACATGCATTTAAATCGACATGGTTAAAATGTCAACATGTTCAGAATGTCGACATTTAACATGTTGACAACAAAATGTCAACATGATTTGTTTGACCATAAATCTAATCCGATTCCTAACACTAAACATAACCCAAACCCTACAAAAAATAAAAAATAAATATGCCAACATTTTGGTGTCTTTGTGTTAAATGTGAACATTCTGAATGTGTCAACATTTTAACCATGTTAACCTAAATGCATGTCTAAGTAGTGATTGTTGACTTAATTTCCATGTCAACATTCTGTGTCAGCATTCAGATCCAACATTCTAGTGTTGACCTTCTGATGACTGACCTTCTGAACGTCAAAAAGTCAACTGGATACCAGTTACAAGCTGTCTATCATTCAAGTCGCTACTCTGTTAGGAGCAAGTAGTGTGTCGGCTATCAGGGTATTTTTAATGACTGGATTACTGGTGATGACGAAAATGACTGGCATATCTATCAGACAGCCAAATATGGAGTGACATTAAGCATACCTCAATCCATTCACATTCTAACAAGTCATATGTCATATCTACTGCAAAGGAGATTTGGATATCTAAATTAAGTGTTGGCGGCCCCGCACATCGCTTTCGCCGGTGCTAGATTGGACTGCATGCAGGCCAATCTAGCATGTCGCTCATTTCACCCGCTGGGTGAAATGAGCGGCCCCCTGTCCTCCCCCGCATCGCTCAGCACACATCGCACTGTGCTGAGCGGCGGAAGAGATGTGTGCTGAGCGGTTCGCTCAGCACACATCTCTCCCGTCTATATGGGCCTTTACACACAGTAGAGGTCCTATCAGTGATCACTTATATGGACACTACAGCCATCCATTTTTAGCCATGGCTTAAAGGAAATGGCTGATAACAGGGAACAATTACTAACAGCTAGCTACATAGTCAATGAAAATAAAATGTCAACTATCTTACATTTTGTCAAGGTATGGGAAAATTTGCAAAGACATTTGTGAATATTTTTTAGTTGAAAGCTTATAATAGTTATCTTGTCATTTATGTTTATTGGTCCTTAAATAGGTGTATTACTGTACTTGTCCTGATTAGCCTCCATAGGGTTACACAGGAAATTGGGACTGACTAAACAGTGCAGAAACCTTAGGAGACTGTGCATTGTCTATAGGAAGGCCAAACTGTACCCTTTCACAAAAATAACATAGTAACATAGTAACATAGTTAATGAGGTTGAAAAAAGACAATTTGTCCATCGAGTTCAACCTGTGGTATAAATTGTACACTAGTCTGTATGCAACTATAATGTAACTATATGTTTATAGTTATGTTGTAAATCTATCTAACACTATAATTACATAATCATTTTAAATGCTATATCCTTGGATATCTTTTTCAGTTAGACATTTATCTAATCCATTTTTAAACATATTGACTGAGTCCACCATTACAACCTTCTCTGGCAGAGAATTCCATAGCCTTACTGCCCTTACTGTAAAGAACCCTTTCCTACGCTGGGTATAAAATTTCCTCTCCCCTAACCTCAGAGGATGCTCGTGTATCCCTTGTAAAGATTTTTCAATAAACAAATCGCATGATAACTCCAGGTATCGTCCCTTTCTCTATTTATAAATATTAATAATGTCGCCTCTTAGATGCCTCTTTTCTAGTGTAAACATACCAAACCTAGTAAATATTTCCGGATAATCCAGTGCCTCCAACCCCTTAATCAATGTAGTGGCTCGCCACTGAACCCTATCAAGTTCCAAGATATCTTTATTATAGTGGGGGGACCAGAACTGCACACAGTATTCAAGATGCAGCCGTAGCAGTGATTTACAGTATACAGTGGGAGGATTACACTCTCATCCCTTGTCTCAATTCCCCATTTTATACATGCTAACACCTTATTTGCCTTCGTTGCTGCACTTTGACATTGTACATTGCTAGTAAGTCTATTATCAATGTGAACCCCCAAATCTTTTCAACTACCGTTTCCCCTATATTTTCCCCATTTACTTTATAGGATGTGTTTCTTTTTAGTACCAAAGTGCATAACTTAAAATTTTTCTATATTGAACCTCATTCTCCATTTATTTGCCCAAATTTCTAGTTTAAATAAGTCGTTCTGCAGAGACTCAACATCCTTGTCTGAACTAATTACCCTACACAGTTTAGTATCATCTGCAAAAATTTACACTGTGCTCTCCAGACCTGCTCCTAGGTCATTAATAAATATATTGAACAGTAGTGGCCCAAATACGGACCCTTGCAGTATTCCACTAAATACTGAGGTCCAGTTGGAAAACATCCCATTGACCACCACTCGCTGTTCCCTGTTATCCAGTCAATTTCTTACCCAAGTACATATAGTGTTTCCTAGTCCAAGCTGTCTTTTTGAAAATCAGTCTCATGTGTGACAAGTAATATAAGAAATAAGTGAATATGGAATTACCTCCATGTACTGGTTAAAGATATGAAGAAATTGATCAGTGAAATTAAAAACATTTCTCCAGTCAAAGTTAGGTTTTCCAACTGGTCGCTCATCTGGATTCCCATTGTACAGAAAATTGATGACGTCGTCAGCTGTTAATCCATCATCCCCAAGTTGTTTGTCAATAAAATCCTTCACGGTTGGGTTTTTAATTGAATCCTACAGACAAGAAGTAAATGAATTCCACTTGTGTTTGGCATCACTACCAAATATGATATGACTATAAAGAGCAAAACCAATGGTTTATTGTTCATTTTTAACAGACAACCTATTAAATAATGACAATTAAAAAATGTAGACATTAGGAGCAGCAACACCATCTTTCAATTGAAAATTTGGTTTCACAATTATGCAAATGCTTCAAACCTAATTTGTCATAGTGCTGAAACTGATGTGTAAGGGGAACAGAGGTTACCCACTAAGGGCCTAATTCAAAGTTGATTGCAAAACAACATTTTCCTATAATGGGCTTGATTTGGGTTAGTTATATTGTTTCTGTGCAGGGTAAATGCTGGCTGCTTATTTTTACACTGCAATTTAGATTTCAGTTTGAACAAACCCCACCCAAATCTAACTTTCTCTGCACATGTTACATCTGCCCCACCTGCAGTGCACATTGTTTTGCCATTAGAGGAAAATGTTGTTTTGCAATCAACCTTGAATTAGGCCTTATGAGCTTGATTCAGAGATTACACTGTTTCGATGATCATGCAGATTTCCTGTGGTTTGAGGACTGTCGTGTGAAGGAGACACAGTAAGTATGTGCCTCCATACAGCTGTGACATCTGTCACAGTGTCACTTAAGCTGCAACATGATTGACATGCTACTGGCATTTGTGAGTGGCGACAGGCAGTGTTCAAGAAAACAGAAGCGTGTCAGCCCCAAGTTCTAGACATGCCAAAGCCAGTGGCTGCGTCATGAGTTTACGCAGTGGGTCCGAAGCTACGTCTATGGACGCAGGCAGCAAATCATAGCAATGGGCATCTTTTTACGCAAGATTCCTCCTGCGGCTTTTGCATATTTTAGCACAGCCACTGCTGCCAAAGATGCGTACATCTAAATGTGGGCAGACTATGAGTTTACTACAGCTTATACAATGACACAATGTTTTGTCTGTGAAAATACAGAATTTGTACACAATGGAGTGTAACCTAGAGAGGTCCATTAGCACACCTCCAACACAGTTTATGTTCCGTAAATGTCCTGGTAATTCTCTTGCACAAACCATTCATCAGATTTAAACAGAGTATACGAAAATAATAACTTTGAATTTCATTATTGTATTTCTTAGAGAGTAAAGAATCCATTATGTGTTTCCATTAACACCTTTAAGTGTGAGTTAGGTACGCCTACTTTATGAATCTTATTCTATGAAATATAACCGGGTTCCAAAGATAACTTTATGCGTTTATCGTTCTACTCATTTTGTGAGTTGTGAGCTGTCCCATTATACATGTCTAGAAGTTTTTTCCTCCATTTTTTCTGTATTTGCTCTGGTGGAATGACTATACACAATATTTTTCCTCATGTCTTTTATAGCTACTGAATGAACATGACTTCATCACTTCATTTGTTGCAAGCACCACGGCTACTGTCTTTTTCTCCTTCCTGTTTTATATTTTATTTCAGCATTTATACTTTTACTCTTTTTTTTTTCAATAAGTGTTTAGCAAAACATTTGAATTAAGATATTTTGCACATTATACTCTCCACTTCAGGCATCAACATGGAAAGTTCAACAGTGTGACTTTTCCTGTATTTACAGTACCAATTTTCCACAAGGCTTATTAATTATCAGTTATTAGACCTGATATTTATATTTTTATCGCCATTATTCATATGGAATAATAAATTAAGGTTTGCCCAAATGTATTAAAATATATCAGGAGGGGCCCCGAAAGCAGTCTGTCCGTGTGGAGTATAAGATGCAAAGTTATCGCATTAGTGTCTTTATGCCAGTAATGCATCCAATTTTTAAATGACTGAGACGCCCATTTGCAGCATCTTAGGACAGGGGATTTCTGTCACTGTGTATTTAGGGGGTCATTCCGACCCCCGTTTGCATGCAACGGTTCTTCGCTGCGGTGCGAACGGGTCAGAAATGTGCATGCGCGGCGAACGCTTTGCGCACGCACGTCGTTGCCCAGTGACAATAATCGACGGGCAACGACGCTGCCAGCGACAAATGTAATCGCAGCGGCGATCGCAAGAAGATGGACAGATGGGAGGCGTTCCGGGGCGTATACTCACCGTTTCCAGTCGTTTTCGGGAAGTGGTAAGAAAAATGCAGGCGTGTCCAGGCGAACGGAGGGCAGATGTCTGACGTCAAAGCCGGGACCTGCATCGCTGGATCCGTCGCACAAGGTAAGTAGGTCTAGGGCTAATCTTGTTTTGTGAGAAACTTTTTTTAGCATAGCAGGACTGCACAAGCGATCGCAGCCCTGCTATGCTAAAATACACTCCCCCCATAGGAGATTAGTTGATCGCACCAGCAGCAAAAAGTTGCTTGGTGCGATCAACTCGGAATGAGGGACTTAGACACACCACTGGTCGCACCATTGCAACTTGCACCAGCCCTATGGCAGGTGCAGTTTCTCCATCCCAGTATGGCCTCCCGTGTGATTTCGAACGAAACCCTGTGTCCGATTCTGTGCTGTGTCTGTGTGTGCATACAATCGGGACTCAGGCGCTGTGCGACTCGGATGCGTGCACAGATTAAAAAGATTGGCCCTTTGAATGAGGTCCTCTGAGTCGTTTTTTTTTTAATTATTATTATTTTATTTAATGACTTTAAGTTCTGCCACCACTGTCTATTTGCATCCAGGCACTATTACCTTGTTTGGAGGGCAAGAGGGCAATGTAAACGTTATATATCTGAAACAATGATTTTTCATGACATACCCGGATGATGTTCATCTGAACACTGCTTTGCAAGAAGTACCACAGCTGGGGTCCCACTTCTTCCCAGGCTTTCCCCATTTGTCTCAGGCGCTCTAACTGTTCAAAGGTTGAGTTTGCCTGAAACATGAACAGATCACTAACACTATATCTCATGCAGTACATACAGGTAGTCTAGCCAATCAAACAGACTTAATTAAACATAACATAATAAACGTAACATTTTAACATTCTATGGCTGACTGTGAACATTCAGAAATGTTAATACAGATTATGCATTGTAGGAAGTGGTTTGAACGATGTTATATCCACAACATAAGATGCCTTACGCTCTTCAGTAGCTCTCGGACTGCAGGAGCATCAGGAGAGTAGAGGATTTTGCCCATCAGCAAAGGTTTCATTGCACTCCATGCAATTTTAGTTGCGGGGTTGGACTCCATACTCTGCATCAGTGCATTACAGAATGGTGCTGTTGAATAAAGAACGTTTTATATATATATATATATATATATATATATATATATACTGTATTCAATAGAAGCATAATACTGTACTTCAGATCAAACATACTAACAGTAACCATCATAAACCGATATTTTGCAGAATTAAGTTTTGTTTTCAGATAACTGTAGCAGCTGTCCACTTAAAGGTCCACTGGCAGCCATGCATCATTTAAAATTAGAACTTGAAAATTAGAATCCATAGACTATAATGCTGGATATATTGTATGGTTCTTATAGCTACTCTGATAAAGTAAAGAGGTGCATTTATTATATCTATGGTAGACATGTCATTGGGTTCGGTGTAGATACGCGTACTGTGCACATATCTCTTAACATAACAGAACACACACAGCTGTCATATCTGGTTACCTTAGCTCATCTCTCTAGGCTTAGGTCAAGTGGTACTGTAAATTTCACTATACCGTTTGATCTAACCATAGAGAGATGATCCATTGGAATAACAATTGCTACATGATACTGTGTGAGCACCTACTGGTTGTCTTGTCGTATAAATAATAGGATTCTTTCTTGGTTGAGTTTACTCCAAGGAAGGCTTTGTAGTTATTATCCTCATACCAGTTGAAGGAAAACACTCTAGAACCTCCCCCTTCTGGATAACCACAAAACAAGTCGGATAGAGAACTCATGAGTTGGGTAAACGTTGAGGGTCCTCCCTCCTGTATAATAGGCTGCAGCACCCATAGAACATCTTGCATACTTTGCTTCTGTGATAACTGCAGCAAAAACAAGAACACAAGTAAGCAACAGTTCAATAAAATATATATATATATTATTTTTTAGTCTCAATAACAAAGTGAGCCTTAGATGGTCTAACATCGCTCTGCATAAGATTAATACCTGGAAAAAAACAATGGGCAATAAGTTTTTTTTAATGCAGGAAAAGACTTAGGGGTAAATTTGCTAAAGCTTCTAAAGCAGAGAATTGGTGATGTTGCCCATAGCAGCAACCAATCAGATGTTCTGTATTATTTTCTAAAAGGCAATCGAGAAATGACAGACAGCATCTGATTGGTTGGCATGGGCAACATCACCAATTCTCTGTTTTAGAAGCTTTAGTAAATTTACCCCCTAGGGTGAACTACATATTAAAAAACTGCATCATTTAGCTTACAGAGCGTTAATATTTCTAATTTTACAATCTGAAGAGTTTAGACTGAAAGCCCTAGTTATTTATTATAGCTTGCAAGTGTGGGTACATCCCAAAACCTGCAGTTTTCTTAAATAGAACATGACAGTTTAGGATTACTCAGACTTCGATTATATAAGTTACATCAACCTCTGGCCCCAAGCTAGCAGTCAACTTAGCCTCTTCGCACTAGTGACTTAGCCAGATGGGTGGAAGGAGACCAACTGGCTCCCAAGCACAAAATCATGACCTATTTGGTGCATATGGCAGTCATCAGTGCATTACTGTTTTTTTCTAATGCAACTTACTGCAACGACCGTGCGTGCAGTACCCCTTTGGTGACAGGAACCAGAGGTCCCGCCAGAATAGCAGACATGATACAGTGTCATCCCAATGCTGCTGATCAGGTAGAAGAGCAGCATGTGATGTGAGCACTCCATTGCAGAGGGCTGGAGAGGGCTGCAGAGTGGAAGCAGACATGACAGGAGCAGCACAAGAGGATAGAATGCAGGAGGTAAGTTTATGTGTGTCTGTGTATGTGTGAGGTGGGGGGCAGCACATGAGCCAATATATAGATGATGGGGTGGTGGTTGCACATGACACACAGATGATGGGGGGGGGGAGCAACGCAAAACATCACATAAGTGAGGGTCTGGTGGCACATAACGAAAACATAGAAATGGGGGGGTGTACAATTTAGGAAGTTAAACATAAAACAAACAAGAGAGGAGAGCACAAAACAGGATATACAGTGGGGGTTAGCACAATGCAGGATATACAGTGGGGGTTAGCACAATGCAGGATATACAGTGGGGGTTAGCACAATGCAGGATATACAGTGGGGGTTAGCACAATGCAGGATATACAGTGGGGGTTAGCACAATGCAGGATATACAGTGGGGGTTAGCACAATGCAGGATATACAGTGGAGTTAGCACAATGCAGGATATACAGTGGGGGTTAGCACAATGCAGGATATACAGTGGGGGTTAGCACAATGCAGGATATACAGTGGGGGTTAGCACAATGCAGGATATACAGTGGGGTTAGCACAATGCAGGATATACAGTGGGGGTTAGCACAATGCAGGATATACAGTGGGGGTTAGCACAATGTAGGATATACAGTGGGGGTTAGCACAATGCAGGATATACAGTGGGGGTTAGCACAATGCAGGATATACAGTGGGGTTAGCACAATGCAGGATATACAGTGGGGGTTAGCACAATGCAGGATATACAGATGTAGCACAATAGAAACTGTGGGGTTTACAATATTTCTCAAACATGAGGGAGGGCACAAAACATGATATAAAGATGGGGGGATATGGAAGGACTTTACAAGAGGCATGAGGTGAACACCTGGGCTTGGGGAGCCTATTTATTTTACCATGATAATTACCCCTCATATCAAAGGATGGTGACACATCTTGACACCAGGGGTGTATTAAAGCCCTAGGGGGTCCATGTGCAGTGAGCCCCCCTTGTCCAGGACCTTTAGTCACATCCTCCTTTGTCTAAAGCAAACTTTTCAAACTACTGTCTTGCCCAGGATTTGAACCCATGACCTTCCATATTGCTGTCATACACCTTAAGCAGGGTACACAGCTGTTCAGTCCCCGGCTCATTGGGTTAAATGCTCCCGATCAGCCAAGCAGTGTATATCAAGACATGACGCCTGTGAAGTGGCAGCTAAAACAGGGGGGCAATCAGCTCCTCTATGGGTATCAGGAGGTTGGCTGTGCAGCACATCAGATGCGACCTCCTGGTCCCGACCTTTGCAGGAACGTTGTAAGCCATTTATTGGCTATCACTCCTGCATCTGTGCGATAACTGGAGAACGGGCTGACAATTGTATAGGTATGTACCCAGCTCAACTTATGAAGCGATTTGCTCCTGTATGGGAAGTATTTTGAAATGTGTGCTTTAAATACTGTAAAGAAGTGTGTGACTGAAGGTGCTTAGGGATGTGAGGAGGCAACCAGGCAATGTTGAGAATTAAAGAGGAGGAAGTTGCAAGTGAGACTGATTAAAACAAAAAATTGACAGATGCTGCAGAACAGCACCCCCTGCCTTGCATTGCTCTGCACGGTGGCACATGTCGCACCACCCTAGGTACAGCCAGTGGTGCAAGTATGCGGGTACGCTCGGGTACGGAATACCCTTAAGAATTTGGCAGTGGGTACTCAGTACCACCTGCCACACACTTTAAACTCAGGACCGCCATTACCACAATTATAATGCACCACAAATCAACAAGACCATGGTGCTTGACAGTATGACAGTGTCTCCCACTTTGTCAGGGTTACTAGGGCATGACGGTGACGTCATGGTGTCACATAACGCTTCCTCCTCTGGCGGCTGTGGCTGGCGTGAAGAGAGGAGCCTGATTGCACTTTCCCGCAGCCTCCCTTCCTGGGAGCATCAGTGCAGCTGTTTCCATTCACTTGGCTTGTATGATGCAACAGCACTGAGCGGCTTTTGTTCTTCACAGGCTGGGCTGCTGGGCATGTCTCTGGCTTCATTGTGTGGGGTAATTCATTTCTAATATAATGTGGACACTACTATATATTTCTATTATTATAGGGGTATTACTATATATTTCTATTATTATAGGGGTATAACTATATATTTCTATTCTAATGTGGACACTACTATATATTTCTATTATTATAGGGGTATTACTATATATTTCTATTATTATAGGGGTATAACTATATATTTCTATTCTAATGTGGACACTACTATATATTTCTATTATTATAGGGGTATTACTATATATTTCTATTATTATAGGGGTATAACTATATATTTCTATTCTAATGTGGACACTACTATATATTTCTATTATTATATTATAGGGATATAATTAAATATTTATTTTCTAATGTGGACATAACTATATATTTCTGTTATACCAGGGGCACTACTACAGTATATTTCCTGTTATAATGGAGGCGTTATTATATAGTTATTAACTTGTGGGCATTACTACAAATATTTATTACACTGGGGGTATCACTATATATTTCTATTATACTGGAGGCATTACTATATATTTCTAACCTTGCCTCCAGAGTGTAAAAACAAAGGCAACGTCACTAGTGTCATGTAGTCACTCCCGTTAGTGGCATGTGGTCACGCCCCCTCACAACACATGACCACGCCCATTTTGCGTCCCTAAGTACCACTAAGAAAATATTTCTACTTGCACCACTGGGTACAGCCCTGGCACCGCCATTAACTATTTTAACTTGTGCCATTCAGCAGAGTAAGATATTACATAAATATTCATGTAAAAGTTTCTATTAAAGGACATCAGAGTTTTGCTTTTTAAAAATTGCTGCTTTAAATATAGTGGCTGTATCAACAAAATGTCACTGTTGCCTGCAACTTGCAAGCTTTTATATTACATATACCCCATAGACCAGTGGTTCCCAAACTTTTATAAATCACAGCACCCTAGAGTATCAGAATTTATTTCACGGAAATCCAAAGCCAAAAGTTTCTATTAGATACATTTAGAAACAAATATTAAATTAATTAAATTGCTTTAGGCTCAGTTATGTGGTGTGGGACAGGATTCACTTCTGTTTGTCCAACTATTTTATAATTGGCAGCCACCAGCACTGGTTTTGGCTATTACATGGAACATAAATAATTTAAATTGGTCCTGGACCACCAATCCAAGGCACCCCTACAAGTGTCCCAAGGCACCCCAGGGTGCGACGGCACACAGTTTGAGAATCACTGCCATAGACTGTTATCATAAAATTATCTGTAAATGTAGATTCTCCGCCAGTCCATTCTTTGAAATATTTAATTGCAAACAGAGAAAGACCTTGTAAAGTGCTCACTAACCTGCTGAGTGTACCTGATACTTTATGTAGCAAACAGCACTTTATACTCTAATCATGCGTCATACACATATCTGGCCAATTTAGTGGCTTTAAACTACAATGAAGCACATTCCCCTATACCATTTTTATGTATGACATGACAAAACACCCACATGCTTAAGGATCCCCTGTGGGTCACCATGTAGGATCCTGAAGACGGGTATTAAACCCGAAACGTTGATTATCATGGAGTTGTGAGAGTCTCTTTGCCACTATATAAGTCCACTGAGTGCTGTCCTGTATGCATGCTATACAAACGCCTTTTTGACTGGCACCTTGGCAAGTTCTGCTGATATGGGAGTGTCGGCCATATGGGTCTCATATATATATATGTTCACGCCTTGACAAAGGGGTCCACGGACCCCGAAACGTTGGTTCTATATGTGACCACTGTGATGTTTTATTGAATTTGAAATACACTTTTTTCATCAATTTCAAACGGAGTGCCGCTGCCATTCTTCTTTTGCTGTATGGATCATTTACTGCGGAGGGCACCCGGATCTATCATAATATATTGGGAGTGCCGGGCATAACAAAACTCCATATATATATATATATATATATACATATACCGTAATATCTGAGGAGAGTTGAGAGGTGTTGGCTGTCAACTACTTCATAACAAAATATCTACTTCAGATTTAGTTTAGTTTATATGAGCAATGTGAGCACAAACAACACTAAAATAATCAGTGCAAAATTTTGACAACACAAAATATAAACATACATGCAATTATGAATGCATTAAGGAAGATAACGGCAGCTACATACCTCTCTCACTGACTCGGACAGATTGGACATAACTCTCCCCCAGAATCTAAGGTCTATGCCATGGGAACTGCTATCTACAACAGTTGGAAGCTGCAGAGACAAGGGAGATAAATGAGATGAAATGTAAATCAGAAGCATAGCACAACACAGAGAAACTCTCAGCTACTAGATGCATCAACAAACAGAATTTCATGACTGATTGGTATTGGTGGTGCAGAAATGAACATAACTTATTTCTCCTCATCTCCCTTTTATATTGGGATTATTAGTATATTTATACATATCATTGTTTGTATTATATAGGGAAAAACATATAACGCCAAATACATCATTCCACAATTCCTCCCATAGCTACTTTCATACATTCATGGACTGTTAAACATACCTTACAAATCTACGACTACAACAACAAAATTCCCACAATGTCCGGGAGGCACCTGAATATCGAGTGGCACTTTCGGATGCCCAGAAGAGTGGTTAAGTCCCCCAGAGATGTCTGCCAGCAAGCTGTGCCCACCCTCTTTACGAGTGAAGTGGCCGCAACAGGCAGCTGATGATGAGATTCCAGGGACGTGCAGCCAGGGTAGGCTGTCATACTCCCTGTCAGACTTACTATAAAAATGATTAGAATAATAATAAAGAAGATAGCTATAATTTACCAAAATATCTCTTTATTATTCTGGTTGTTTTTATAGGTAAAACCCACCAAAATTGCAGCACTCCTTGGAAATACAGGGAGAGAGGAGAGGTGAGGCAACACCAGCTCAGCCGCACCTCTGATAGTCAGACACTGCCTGGAGCTGGGGGCTGGGCCATGAAGCAACCAATAAGCACAGACAAAAGAGCCAATTGAGGCACGTCTTACTGTTGGTGGCGCGCCATGAGCTCTGATGGACACCTCTGACAATCAGGTGACCACCTATCCAGGAAGTACATCAGAGCTCAGCAGCAACAGGATTGTGTCTATGGTTGAAGCTAGATCCAAGTGGGCTAAGGGACCTTTTCCGTCAGGGGGAGGAGTCACGACACAAGGGGGAGGAGCTAGGCCAGCGGGATAGTTCCTCTACTATCCACGCCACCAACTATTACCTTTAGTAATCAGGTGGCGAGCGAAGCGAGCCACCGAGCCCGAAGCGTGGCGAGCGAAGCGAGCCCATGAGGGTACTTTTTGGGTACCCTGTTCGGCCGTAGCTCCTCCCCCTCGTGACGTGTCTCCTCCCCTAGGTACGTCAGAAGGTCCCTTCTCCCACTCCGATATAGAATCAACCTTGTGTCTATGTTGTGTCTATCCCCCCTTCAGTTAATGTTGGCCCAGAGGGAATCAGACCACGTGAACCATGGGACAAACCATGGGACATACCATGTGAACT
>NC_086452.1:152446691-152471691 GCF_028390025.1 Pseudophryne corroboree | reverse complement strand
CTGATGGCTTATTCTCTGTTTTACCATTTTACCAACCGTCCTCTGGTAGCCCAATGCTTTTTAGTCTTACCAGACTTCTTGTATTGGGGCTGCTTGCCATCACTTTTTCCTTTAGCTTTTCCTTGAGACCGAAAGGGCTGAAAAGCCGGAACTTTAGGTTTGAATTTGTATGTGGAAGGAAACTTTACCTTCTTGGAGTCTGCTTCTGACTCCAAAATATCTGTCAATTCTTTACCAAAGAGAATATCTCGACAAAAAAGGCAAAGATTCCAAAACCTTCTTAGATTCTGAATCAGCTTTCCACGTACGTAGCCAAACTGCTCTGCTAACAGCTATTGTTGAAGCTGATGCCCTGGAGGCAATAGTACCCATATACAATGCTGCTTCTTCCAAGAACCTTGCAGCCTGTTTTATGTGTGCTATATGGGATTTTTGCTCTCTAAATGCCATTGAAAGATCACCTTCCAATGCATCCGCCCAGGCAGTCACTGCCTTTGCCATCCAAGCTGAAGCCATGGCTGGTTTTATGACTGCCCCAGACAGGGAAAAAATGGTTTTAAAAAAAACCATCCACTCTCCTATATGTGACATCATTTAATGATGTTGAAGGCAGAGGTAATGTAGATTTTTGCAGTAATCGAATCACATGCGTATCTACTTTGGGAGCCACCTCCCTTTTTAAACAATCCCCAGCTGTAAGAGGATAATTGGAATTCCATTTCCTAGGAATTCTAAACTTCTTACTGGGAGTAACCCAAGCTCCTTCCATGATTTCCGTCAGCTGATCTGACCCAGGAAACTCAGACTCAACTGTTTTTGGACGTTCAAACACAGGTGCCTTGGTTTTTAACACAGGCTCTGCTGATTCTCTACGGATAGAATGGCTTTCATTGCCTTAATTTACTCAGCTATATCCACTGAGCTGAGACCTTCCTCCTCCTCTTCGTATTCCGAACCAGAGTTCATTGAGCTTTCATCCTCCGATGAATCCTCATCAGAAACATGTGTAGCCTGTGAGGATGAAGATTTACTTACCACTGGCTTATCAGCCTGTTTCTTTTGAGAGGCTGCTGCTGGAAATGATAAACCCTAGGTGGGAAGCTGCATGTAAGGGTTAATCATGTAACCTATCCCTGGTATAGGAGTTGAAATTATCCACTCAGCTATACTGGATGTTTGTACAAACATAGCCCAAGGGGGATCAACCTGCACCTGAATCTGCCTTGTATTTTTCAAGAGGCCCTGGTGAAAACTAAAACAATTTGCACACAAACCATCCTGAACCAGATCCTGAGAGGTTAACCCAGCTTTGCAAGACAAACATGGTGTTGCTGTGAGTGTATCTGTCTCACCTTTGCCACTCTTAGACATGATAAATAATCAATGCTTCCACAGTGTACTGTACTACACAATTTGTGACTGTAATCACTTTAAGCTTTTTAAAAGTGACATAGAACCCTACCCTGCTATGCACCAGCATTGAAGATCGGAATAGAAACAAACTGACAGAATTATAGTAAAGTCAGCAATCACACTAGCAGTCAGTCACATGTTATACATTAGTATAATAAGCAATATGAGCACATAATCAACTACAAATACATTTCAAGTATGTAGGAGAACATATTACTGAATCATGTTTAAAAAGATCTACCGTATTCAGACACATAGCGAAAGAAAGAACAGTAATAGTATACAGACGCATATGCAATAGGCACTTATCTAACTATTCGTACTCAAACGGTAGATAGAGACTTAGTGCTGTATTACCCGTACTCAGAGTGGGATACAGGGAGACTCGCACCGCTTCCAGGAGCGATCAATACATTTGCAAATGCCGAGTGGATCCAGACGCTACTAGTGTACACTGGCGCTCCATGAACCTATAGTGTACACTGCCGCTCCATGAACCTGTAGTGAACACAGACGCACACGGTCACACAGCCACCTATGCTGCAACTGGGTCCCCTTCATATACAGCGTCTCAGACAGAAGCTGGGACAACAGTTCATGGCGGGAGACTCGGAGGAAACTGGTCATGAACCAGGGGGAGGGGTGACCAGGAGTGCGTCTGACTCCCCACTGCTGACATCAACCCTAGGGACTGCGGCCTCATACTACTCCTGGAGTCTATGATCCCTAAGGCCTAGCACTAGTGCACCCGAGGTGGCAGCCGTATCAGCTACTGTTTGGTAGTCTCCTCCCAAAAAACAGTGCGGCTGTGTCCGTATTCCCCTTCTCAGCGGAACCGATGCCTTACCTTCTCCCCGTGCTCCGGCCACAGCCTGGTAACGTCTGCTGGACCTGCTAGCATATCCGACACAGACGCCTGCCGAAACAGCACTGTACTCGTGGGTAAGTGTTGGTGCGACCCGGCAGAGAGTTGTTGGAGCCACTCTGTCTAAGGTACGTATAAGATGCTTTTTGGAAAGATCACTCAAGAAAAAATAGTAAGACTATAAAAATAAAATAAGAAAGCTTAGGGCTGCTAAAAACCAGCAGTCCTCTGACCATGGTTCGGTTCCTGTCGCACCAAACAAAAAACTGATTTGCCTGAGCCAGGAGATGGGGATATATGGACGGACCCGTTGCATGCTGGGAGGCCGAAAAGCTTTGACCGATTGGTGCAAACCCGCTGTCGCTTCATCATATCCCAATGTTATCCTGTGGATAACCTGTGAACTATGCCGAAGAAAAATGCCTCAAAACTGGTGAGAACGGACTTCGTTGTTGCGAAAACATGTGGATTCACCGATCTACGTATTTTTCGCTGGTGCCGAATGTTTCGCCGAGGGAAAAAAACGTCCCTGCTATTGCATAAGGCAAATCCCCATTTGCCCTCAAAAAATATAAATAAAAAATAAAGTGCTGAATACCCCCATATGTGACACTTTACTTTTTCTATGTGTACATAGTTTTATATTTAGAAGATATATCTAATGTAGTGAATGTCTATTCATTTAAATAAATTGACAGCAAGAGATATAGCTCTTTTTGATGTTTTATATGTATTGTTTGTAATAAACGGTGTGTTTTAAAAGAGAAGATATCCGAGTCTCTGCGAACAGGTGCATATCAAATATAAATAGAAATGTAAATTGTCCAGCGCAGCCATGAGCAAATCTCTGTCGAATGCTTTGTTCTAGACCAAGTAACATCTATTGGTTTTTAATGGTTTGCTGCAGGTAAAAATCATTATAACTATTTTAGTGAGAGAGGGGGAGGATGTCTTTGTACCCTCTTTTTTCTTCTCATTTTTAAAGTAGAATACATTTTCAAAACCAGATGATGTGCCTAGAAAGAATGAATTACTAGAAAACAGTTGGAACAAGACAATGAGACATCAACAGGAAAAAAAAAAGTTGAAAAGGGGGACAGAAGCAAACTATGGGGTATATTCAATAACTGTAGGATTCTTTCCGATGGAAAGGATCCGACAGGACAGTATTCAATGAGCGGCAATATCCGGCTGTTGGATTTGGCCATTCCCGACAACAGTCACAGCCACTCATACCCAGTGCTGTCCCGTCCGTGGTGCTGCTGCTGTTTCCCGCTCATCGCCTCATCCGTCCACGCTCCTCGCCTCACATGGTCCCGTCCCCTCCTAGCTGTCCCTGCTCGCCCTCATGACCTGTCTCCGGTCCCCCGTCTCATCTCCCCGGTCCAGACAATGTCAATCCGACTTTTTTTAAAGTCGGATTGACATTGTCGGAACCGGGGCCAAAACCTGTGGGTTTAGCCGCATTCCCGACAATACACATGTGGATTCCGACAATACAAATGTTTATTCAGACAATCCACATGTTTTCCGATAAGTCGGGAATTCCCAACTTGTCTGAAAAAAAGCAGCCGGTATTGAATAGGTCAGAACCCCTTCCAATCTAAACCTGTCGGAAACTGCCGTCTTTCCTACAAGATGGCAGTTTCCGACAGGTATTGATTGAATACCCCCCTAAGTATACTCTTTGTAATGGTGTAATTTTGATGAATTTATAGTTATCACCTAAAGCAGCTGTGGAGCATTAGCTATCTACTGTAGTTTGATCATTAACATTACTCCCATATCACCCTACTGTACTCTGTGTACTGTAGGTCGTGGAGTTAGGAGAACGTTACATTGTACAATCATACTCGAGTCATGGTTGGTTATGCAATAATTTCCAACATTCCACCACTGAATAAGTTAACGATGATGTTCACAAACAGGAATGTCTATTTCTGTAATGGAATACAAATGAGACAAAAACAATATATAAAAAATAAAGAGTCAGTAATCCCTGAGCCCATTCTTTTTTTGTAATTCAGCATACAACTGTAAAGAAAACAGTGGCGGTGCTAAAACAGCTTTTCATTCATTCCCACAAAGCCTTTAGCACTGTGTATATTTCTTACTTCTATCATGTGGCTTTCAGCAGGAAGCAGAGTCACTGCAGACAAACCATACTCAAGGATCATACAATAGCCAGTTATTTTAGGATCCTTCTGCTCAGAAATATTTATGAAGACACAAGTAAAATAAAGGAAATGACAAAGAAAAAAAAAAGAAAAAAACAACTTTTTTTAAAATGAAGTTTCAAGAACATGATTTGAAGCAGAATTTCCCAAACTCCAACATTACACAGTCCAGGTGTTATGGCTATCCATGCTTGAGCACAGGTGACTTAATTAGTACCTCAGGCAATATGGTTTGACTATCTAGACCAGTGGTTCTCAAACTCGGTCCTCAAGTACCCCCAACAGTTCTTGTTTTCCAGGTCACCTAGCAGTTGAACAGGTGTATTCATTACTCACTGACACATTTTAAAAGACCCACAGGTGGAGCTAATTATTTCACTTGCAATCCTGTGAGGAGACCTGGAAAAAATGAACTGTTGGGGGTACTTGAGGACGAGTTTGGGAACCACTGATCTAGACTCAAGCAAGGGTATCCTTAAAAGCTGGATTGTGATGGTAGAGTTTGGGAAACCCGGGTTTGGAGAATGAACTGTGTTGCACTTCCACCCAACACTACTTTATTCTAACCTGTGAAGACCAGTGAGGTTAGGATGTTAGTGGTAAACAAATCACTACACAGCGACCCCCTAACCCCACCCTTACTGGACATTAAATAGGAGTGAGAGGAAGGTGATAAAAGATAACAAGTCCTTTGACACTGCAATAGTGGTACCAAGTGCCAACACTGTGTAAATGAAGGCCCCATGAAGAAGAGTAATGCAAATAGAGCATATTTAATAATATTCCAATATGCATGTATGTAGATCTACACATTTAAAACGTTTCTCTTATCAAGAAATGTCTATTACTAACTTCAGTTATTCTAGGATATTACATAAGCAGAGGACAGTCCTATAAACGCTTCTGAATATCTGCTGGTGTGGCGGACCAGTACCATGCAATAAATATATAGTGGGTTTAAATCTGATTTGCGAGCAAAGCAATAAAGCAAGCACCCGGGCAAAACCATGTTGCACTGCAGGTGGGGCAGATATAACATGTGCAGAGAGAGTTAGGTCTGGGTGGGGTGTGTTCA
The DNA here is from genome assembly GCF_028390025.1 of Pseudophryne corroboree. Taxonomy (NCBI): domain Eukaryota; kingdom Metazoa; phylum Chordata; class Amphibia; order Anura; family Myobatrachidae; genus Pseudophryne; species Pseudophryne corroboree. The sequence continues at coordinate 152,466,161 of NC_086452.1, read as the reverse complement.
AACTGAAATCTAAATTGCAGTGTACAAATAAAGCTAACAATTGTGGGCTACATGCAAACATAGCCAGTATTTACCCTGCATAGATAAAATACAAATGTATGGCAGCACTGTTGTTCCAGACAAAATGACTTGCTTTTTTTCCCTTTACTTACAAATCTGAATCAGGCCCAGTAACATTAGAAATGCGTACTAGAAGAATTACAGGTAACATAATACAAACAAAAGAATGGGCTACCTGCTTTTTGGTTCCCAATAGGAGTTTGTAAATTAAGTAATCCCCCAAATATGCACTGAAATTCAACAACAGACTCAATTTCTTTCATATTCTGAATAGAAACATAGGCCATGGATGCCAACAATCAACCGTTATAAATAGTAATACCTAGCCTGTCATACTGTTCAAAATTATCTGCTGTGACATTAGAAGCCTCATGCACGGCTACTTGGTTACGGATAAATTCTACAAGGCTAAAGGACCTCTGACGTCACAAATGATTGAAAATTATATCCAAGGTTATAACATTTAAAATATTGATGTTGATAATCCGGGTGTAACATGATTTATAGTTGTTAACTAGTCATAAAATATTACTTCAGCAGGTACATTATAATTAACTCAGCATAATACAGGTTGAACACGATGGGCATTTTGCCTCTATTCAACCTCAATTACTATGTTACAAGCACGTGTCCTACAACAGCAGGAGGAGGAGGAGGAGGAGCAAGGTGGGAATGTGGGACCCCAAAAGACTGCCTGTGCATGCTACTTAACACCTGCTCCAGTTAAGACAGCATTCAGCTATTACTAATCCCAGTTATGGGGATATATAGTGCCGTTTGAAACTTAACTTGCTGCTCACATTTTATGTTTTTTATTTTTTTAAATTGAACTAATTTAATGATGATTTTTTTAAAAACATAATAAATATTGGTATGTTATCAAACCAGCAGCCTATTATGTATTTTGATTAAGAACTGGTAATCTGTGTTCCATATTATCTATATCATTGTGCGCCTTCATTTTTTTTTTGGAGTTCACAACGGTGTCAGAAAATGCCTAATTACAGTGGTTTAACGATTCATGTAAACTAAACAAGGAGAAAAAAAGCTAGCACTCTATTCAAAGGAAAACTCCAGTCCCAAATTTGTAAATAATTAGGCAGTACAAAGTTCACCCTTTGTTAATAACCTTAAATGTTTGCCCACTCCTTAAGCCCATATGCAGATATCAGAAGGGTATCATAATCGTGACAAACTAGTGATAATTCTTTTTTTGGGAGCCAATTAACCAACCAGTATATTTTTGGATATGTAAGTCGTCATCCATCTGACTTACTAATACGCTGAGGTGTAACTTGACAAAAGTGAATTAAAATTTAGCATACCAGAGACGGCAAAATCACAATAATATACAATATATTTGACACCATTACAAATCATACCCCCCCCCCAAAAAAAAAAAAAAAAAAGTCGTACTTTTAATAAATGGACACTACTGTTCTAAGCCAAATGTAAGAAAGACTGCTCTAACATTGCCACACTACTACAATGGTCGTGGCAGAAATATTGTGGGTGTGTGCCACTTAACTGCAGCACAGCCGACACACAAGCTGACACCACACATCCCAACTCACCCAACTTGAACCACTGACACACCTGAACAGATAAGAACAAATTGTTTAATATCTGTCGCCCCCCCCCCACATTTAGTGAGCTCAAATATTATTTCCAGTATGGTGTATGTTGAGATTATACATGCGAGGAACTTTTCATGTAGTACAGAAGAATTGTTTAAATACAGGTGTAATATTATGGGGTATATGCAATTGCGGTCGAATTCCCGAAATTGTCGAATTTCGGGTCATTTTCGACCAAAAAAAAAATTCGCCTATGCAATTCAGTGCTTTCCGACCAAAAAACGGACTTTCAAAATTCGACTTTTTGAAATTCGAATTTTTGCAAATTCGACTTTTCTGCAATGATATAAGTGCTGCAATTCGACCAAAGCATATTCAATTCAAGTTTGGAAATTCGACAGCAGTGCTTTTAGACAGCAAATTCGTAATTTTCAATCCGCCACACTTTGGAGGGTGAAAACAAATAAAAAAAATTTAAACATGTTTTTTTTTGTGTTTTTTTTTTTTTGGGAATAGCAGATCTATTTATATTAGAAGGGATTAGGTACTTTTTTTTTTTTTTTTTTTTTTTTGGAGGCACAAATATTATTTATATATTTTTTTAAATATTATTTTTTTTAAAAAATTTTTTTATTGCTGGAACGGTAAAATCCTAAAAAAAAATGGCGTGGGGTCCTCCCTCCAAAGCATAACCAGCCTCGGGCTCTTCGAGCTGGTCCTGGTTCTAAAAATGCGGGGAAAAAATTGACAGGGGATCCCCCGTATTTTTAAAACCAGCACCGGGCTCTGCGCCTGGTGCTGGTGCCAAAAATACGGGGGACAAAAAGCGTAGGGGTCCCCCGTATTTTTAACACCAGCATCGGGCTCCACTAGCTGGACAGATAATGCCACAGCCGGGGGTCACTTTTATGCCGTGCCCTGCGGCCGTGGCATTAAATATCCAACTAGTCACCCCTGGCCGGGGTACCCTGGGGGAGTGGGGACCCCTTCAATCAAAGGGTCCCCCCCCCAGCCACCCAAGGGCCAGGGGTGAAGCCCGAGGCTGTCCCCCCCCATCCAATGGGCTGCGGATGGGGGGGCTGATAGCCTTTTGTGATCATGAAAAGAATATTGTTTTTTCCAGCAGTACTACAAGTCCCAGCAAGCCTCCCCCGCAAGCTGGTACTTGGAGAACCACAAGTACCAGCATGCGGGAGAAAAGCGGGCCCGCTGGTACCTGTAGTACTACTGGAAAAAAAATACCCAAATAAAAACAGGACACACACACCATCGACAGTAAAACTTTATTTCATACGTCGACACACACATACTTACCTATGTTCACACGCCGACATCGGTCCTCTTCTCCATGTAGAATCCACGGATACCTGAAAATAAAAGATCAATATACTCACCTCAACCAGGGTCCAGAGATAAATCCACGTACTTGTAGAAAATAACAAACCGGACACCCGACCAAACGGACTGAAAGGGGTCCCATGCTGACACATGGGACCCCTATCCCCGAATGCAGAGAGACCTCTCAGTGACAGCTGTCACTGAAAGGTCTCTAAAGCCAATCAGGAAGCGCAACTTCGTTGCGCTCACCTGATTGGCTGTGCGCTGTCTGAACTCAGACAGCGCATCGCACAGCCCCGTCCATTATATTCAATGGTGGGAACTTAGCGGCTAGCGGTGAGGTCACCCGCCAGTCAGCGGCTGACCGCGGGTTAACCCCACCGCTACCCGCAAAGTTCCCACCATTGAAAGTAATGGAGCGGCTTTGCGATGCGCTGTCTGACAGCACAGACAGCGCACAGCCAATCAGGTGAGCGCCACGGAAGTAGCGCTTCCTGATTGGCTGAAGGGACTTCAGTGACAGGAGTCACGTGATGTCCCGGCATTGGGGAGAAAGGGGTCTGATGTGTCAGCATGGGACCCCTTTCAGTCCGGTATGGAGCGGGTATTTGCGTTTTGTTTTTTTTACAAGTACGTGGATTTATCTCTCTGGACGTGGATTTATCTCTGGACGCTGGAAGGTGAGTATAATTTTTTCACAGGTACCTCGGATCGTCGGAGACCGTGGCAGTCGGCGTGTCAACATAGGTAAGTATGTGTGTGTCGGTAGTGTGTAATAAAGTTTTACTTTCACGGTGTGTGTGTACTGTTTTTATTTGGGTATTTTTTTTCCAGTAGTACTACAGGTACCAGCGGGCCCGTTTTTCTCCCGCATGCTGGTACTTGTGGTTCTCCAAGTACCAGCTTGCGGGGGAGGCTTGCTGGGACTTGTAGTACTACTGGAAAAAACAATATCTTTTTATTATCACAAAAGGCTATCAGCCCCCCCCATCCGCAGCCCATTGGATGGGGGGGGACAGCCTCGGGCTTCACCCCTGGCCCTTGGGTGGCTGGGGGGGGGGACCCCTTGATTGAAGGGGTCCCCACTCCCCCAGGGTACCCCGGCCAGGGGTGACTAGTTGGGTAGTTAATGCCACGGCCGCAGGGCACGGCATAAAAGTGACCCCCGGCTGTGGCATTATCTGTCCAGCTAGTGGAGCCCGGTGCTGGTTTTAAAAATACGGGGGATCCCTGCCCAATTTTTCCCCTGCATTTTTAGAACCAGGACCAGCTCGAAGAGCCCGAGGCTGGTTATGCTTTGGAGGGGGGACCCCACGCCATTTTTTTTCCGGGTTTTTCCCGTTTTTTCCCGTTTTTTAAAATCGCGGCAAAATCCGCCAAATCGGCCGATTTTCGCCCGCGATTCTGGCGAATCCGTTTTTCATTGAATATGGTGAATTCCGGCAGCCACCTGCCGGAATTCACCTGGCGAATTTAGTCGAATTAAAAAACGGCGAAAAATTGCCGCGATTCGCCGTGAATTGCATATACCCCTATGTCTCAAGCAGTATGTAGTAGTAGTAGTAGAACATTTGTGCATTTAAAAATGTAGGCCTAAATATCTGCAGCAAGAGGTACAGGTGTGGCTATAAGAGATTGCATCTAAATATTTTACTAGTGTGACCCTTCGAACATGCCATGTGTCAGAGGGGTGCAACTGGACAGGGTGTGTTTTGAGTATAATTTTCCATCTTCAATCACAACATGCAAAAATGTAACACTTCATTGCACAAAAACAGAACGTCTACACCAGCCATTTAATTCCAGACATGGCCCATGAAGCCATTATTTTCAAGTTTATACACGGCATTGCAAAAGAAGCTGTCCATTCAGATTACAAAAGAGACTTTCCTCCCATGTTCCCACAGAGCCTTTTGTAAAAGGATGTAGTCACTAGTGAAGAATGTGGATTGGATTCTGCCTGCAATCTAGAAAGTATGATCTAAGCCTAAAAATCACGGCAGGTTTAGTTATATATACAGTACGGACACATCCTAGTAGCACCATACTAGCCAGTATAATAGATGGATAACTATTCCAAAATCTGGATACTAAAAAGGATACAGTTAAAGAGTTAACTGTGACAAGGACATAAAAAACAATGTTAAAAGTTAACCTAGAAGGGACTTACCTACTGAACATCCATGTATGAAAATTCTCTCAAACCTTTTCAGAAGTCAGACACACCTCAGTTTGTTTCCAGATAAAACCAAAAAAAAAAAAAAAACTTTGGTCCAGCATTACAAAAAAAAATAATAATCATAAAGTGCATACACACCAACATAAAGAATAAAAAAAAGTACACAATGGCCAAAGAAAACCCCCAAAAACACCAAAACAAGCTTCAAAGTTGAATAAATAAAATCGGTGAATTAAACATCAGCAGCTTCCCCTGAAGAAAGCTGGAAAGAATAGAGATTGTTACACTGTAATCCTCTGAAAGCAAGAATGTATTTGCAGTGAATTCTTTTCCTGTGTCAGGAAGGCTGTGTCGTCACCGTTTTGTTGGGCCTTTGAACTGTTGAGTGCTGGGGAAAACATTTACAGTTGGAAAGGAGTGCTAATGGAGGCATCCAGAGTAACAATATGCATGGAGTAAAGGCCAATTACAAGACACTCACTTTTCTTTAAGATGTGTAATAAGACTGCCTTACACTGTATTCCCTGCCTGTGAGTATAGCAGGCTATGCTTCTCTTTCCCCAGGACATCCTGACTGTGCACAACAATTGTTACAGCCCTAATGCACAATATGAACAGATTTCTTGTTGTCTGTGTTGTTTCATTTCCTATTAATAAGCAGTGGATTTGTTTCACGCAGATGAGGTTATTGAACAAATCAAAAAGGATGCGGTTCAAGGCTTCATTATAGACTGAAAGGTGCATAGATCGTACAAAATCAGTGCTTGTGTAACTACAAAATAAGACCTCACTGTCCACAAAGCATTAAATCAGCATTGCGGAACAACAAAATAAAATACATAAACATGTAGAACAATGATACACAAAGACAAAAAGAAAGCGTCTCGCATTGACAGCTTCGATCAGTCTGTGCAGTACACCATGGAGGACGAGCGTGTTCCATATCACTGTACACTGTGTACACTGAAATAAATGTAAAGCCCAGTACTCACGGGCCGATCAAGGAGAGATGCGTGCTGAGCGAACCGCTCAGCACACATCTCTCCTGCCGCTCAGCACAGCGCGATCTGTGCTGAGCGTGCGGGGGGAGACGGGGGGGCCGCTCACTTCACCCAGCGGGTGAAGTGAGCGACCCGCTAGATTGGCCTGCATGCAGGCCAATCTAGCAGCGGCGATAGCGATGTGCGGGGCCGCGCATCGCTATCGCCGAGGGGGCTACACACGGAGCGATCCTGCCGATATTCTAAGCAATCTAGTCAGATTGCTTAGAATATCGCTCCGTGAGTACCCCCCTTAACTGTACTGTAATTGTAGCAATTTTAATATGAAAAGAGGGTTTCAATAACCTCTTCTTGGCTTCAGATAACTCCTACTACCCATTATTTATTGGGAACGCTATAAAACCCAAAGCGGAGGTCAAGCTTTCTTTGGCAAAACTGCTCCAGCTCCTTCATGTTGGATGATTTCCGCTTGTGAACAGCAATCTTCAAGTCTGACCATAGACTCTCAATTGGATTGAAAGCTGGGCTTTGACTAGGCCATTCCAACACATTTAAAGGTTTCCCCTTAAATCACTCGAGTGTTGCTTTAGCAGTATGCTTCAGGTCATTGTCCTGCTGGAAGGTGAACCTTCGTCCCAGTCTCAAATCACAAGCAGACTGAAACAGGTTTTGCTCAAGAATATCCCTCTATTTAGCACCATCCATCCTTCCCTCGACTCGAAACAGTTTCCCAGTCCCTGCTGCTGAAAAACATCCCCACAGCATGAGGCTGCCACCACCATGTTTCACTGTGGGGATGGTGTTCTTCGGGTGATTGGATGTGTTGGGTTTGCGCCAGACATAGCGTTTTCCTTGGGGGCCGAAAAGTTCAATTTTAGTCTCCTCTGACCAGAGCACCTTCCTCCATACATTTGGGGAGTCGTCCACATGCCTTTTGGCAAACTCAAAACGTGCCTTCTTATTTTTCACACTAAGTAATGACTTTTTTCTGGCCAGTCTTCCATAAGGCCCAGCTCTGTGGAGTGTACGGCTTATTGTGGTCACATGCGCAGATACACCAGTCTCTGCTGTGAAACTCTGCAGCTCCTTCAGGGTTACCTTTGGTCTCTGTGCTGCCTCACTGATTAATGACCTCATTGCCCAGTCTGAGTTTTGGTGGCTGGCCCTCTCTTGGCAGGTTTGTTGTGGTACCATGTTCTTTCCATTTGAAGATGATGGATTTGATGGTGCTCCAGGGGATCATCAAAGATTTGGATATTTTTTATAACCCAACCCTGACTTGTACTTCTCAGCAACTTTGTCCCTGACTTGTTTGGAGAGCTTCTTGGTCTTCATGGTGTTGCAGCCTCTGGGGCCTTTCAGAAAAGGTGCGTTTACAGTGGCAAATGCAGGATTTGCATATGGTGGTGGTGGTGGGGGGGTTTACAGAACTGGGTGGAGCTGATCACGGGGGTGGGGACTGAGGTGACAGTATATGCTGGGTTCGTAAAACTAGTGCGTGTCTAATATTATATATATATATATATATATATATATATATATATATATATATATATATATATATATATATATATATATATATATATATATACACATACACACACACACACACATACACACACACACAGGTTGAGTATCCCTTATCCAAAATGCTTGGGACCTTGGGACCAGAGGTATTTTGGATATCGGATTTTTCCGTATTATGGAATAATAAGAATTTACTTACCGATAATTCTATTTCTCGTAGTCCGTAGTGGATGCTGGGGACTCTGTAAGGACCATGGGGATTAGCGGCTCCGCAGGAGACATGGGCACATCTAAAGAAAGCTTTAGGACTAGCTGGTGTGCACTGGCTCCTCCCCCTATGACCCTCCTCCAAGCCTCAGTTAGGATACTGTGCCCGGACAAGCGTACACAATAAGGAAGGATCTTGAATCCCGGGTAAGACTCATACCAGCCACACCAATCACACCGTATAACTTGTGATCTGAACCCAGTTAACAGCATGATAACAGAGGAGCCTCTAGAAAAGATGGCTCACTACAGCAATAACCCGATCTTTTTGGTAACAATAACTATGTACCAGTATTGCAGACAATCCGCACTTGGGATGGGCGCCCAGCATCCACTACGGACTACGAGAAATAGAATTATCGGTAAGTAAATTGTTATTTTCTCTGACGTCCTAAGTGGATGCTGGGGAATCCGTAAGGACCATGGGGATTATACCAAAGCTCCCAAATGGGCGGGAGTGCGCGGATGACTCTGCAGCACCAATTGAGAGAAACTCCAGGTCCTCCTCAGCCAGGGTATCAATTTTGTAGAATTTTACAAACGTATTTGCTCCTGACCAAGTAGCTGCTCGGCAAAGTTGTAAAGCCGAGACCCCTCGGGCAACCGCCCAAGATGAGCCCACCTTCCTTGTGGAGTGGGCATTTACAGATTTTTTGGCTGTGGCAGGCCTGCCACAGAATGTGCAAGCTGAATTGTACTACAAATCCAACGAGCAATAGTCTGCTTAGAAGCAGGAGCACCCAGCTTGTTGGGTGCATACAGGATAAACAGCGAGTCAGTTTTCCTGACTCCAGCTGTCCTGGATATTTTCAGGGCCCTGACAACATCTAGCAACTTGGAGTCCTCCAAGTCCCTAGTAGCCGCAGGCACCACAATAGGTTGGTTCAGGTTAAACGCTGAAACCACCTTAGGGAGAAACTGAGGACGAGTCCTCAATTCCCCCTGTCCGAATGGAAAATCAGATAAGGGCTTTTACAGGATAAAGCCGCCAATTCTGACACGCGCCTGGCCCCGGCCAGGGCCAACAGCATGACCACTTTCCATGTGAGATATTTTAACTCCACAGATTTAAGTGGTTCAACCCAATGTGACTTTTGGAAACCAAAACCTACATTGAGATCCCAAAGTGCCACTGGAGGCACAAAAGGAGGTTGTATATGCAGTACCCCTTTTACAAACGTCTGAACTTCAGGGACTGAAGCTAGTTCTTTTTGGAAGAAAATTGACAGGGCCGAAATTTGAACCTTAATGGACCCCAATTTCAGGCCCATAGACACTCCTGTTTGCAGGAAATGTAGGAATCGACCCAGTTGAATTTCCTCCGTCGGGCCTTCCTGGCCTCGCACCACGCAACATATTTTCGCCAAATGCGGTGATAATGTTTTGCGGTTACATCCTTCCTGGCTTTGATCAGGATAGGGATGACTTCATCCGGAATGCCTTTTTTCCTTCAGGATCCGGCGTTCAACCGCCATGCCGTCAAACGCAGCCGCGGTAAGTCTTGGAACAGACAGGGTCCATGCTGGAGCAGGTCCCTTCTTAGAGGTAGAGGCCACGGATCCTCCGTGAGCATCTCTTGAAGTTCCGGTTACCAATTCCTTCTTGGCCAATCCGGAGCCACGAATATAGTGCTTACTCCTCTCCATCTTATCAATCTCAGTACCTTGGGTATGAGAGGCAGAGGAGGGAACACATACACTGACTGGTACACCCACGGTGTTACCAGAGCGTCTACAGCTATTGCCTGAGGGTCCCTTGACCTGGCGCAATACCTGTCGAGTTTTTCCCAACGGTTTATAATCATGTGGAAGACTTCTGGGTGAAGTCCCCACTCTCCCGGGTGGAGGTCGTGTTGAGGAAGTCTGCTTCCCAGTTGTCCACTCCCGGAATGAATACTGCTGACAGTGCTATCACATGGTTTTCCGCCCAGCGAAAAATCCTTGCAGCTTCTGCCATTGCTCCTGCTTCTTGTGCCACCCTTGTTTGTTTACGTGGGTGACTGCCGTGATGTTGTCCGACTGGATCAACACCGGCTGACCTTGAAGCAGAGGTCTTGCTAAGCTTAGAGCATTGTAAATGGCCCTTAGCTTTAGGATATTTAAGTGAAGTGACGTCTCCAGGCTAGACTATAAGCCCTGGAAATTCCTTCCCTGTGTGACTGCTCCCCAGCCTCGCAGGCTGGCATCCGTGGTCACCTGGACCCAGTCCTGAATGCCGAATCTGCGGCCCTCTAGAAGATGAGCACTCTGCAACCACCACAGGAGGGACACCCTTGTCCTTGGTGACAGGGTTATCCGCTGATGCATCTGAAGATGCGACCCGGACCATTTGTCCAGCAGGTCCCACTGGAAAGTTCTTGCGTGGAATCTGCCGAATGGGATTGCTTCGTAGAAAGCCACCATTATACCCAGAACCCTTGTGCCTTGATGCACTGAGACTTGGCTCGGTTTTAGGAGGTTCCTGACTATCTCGGATAACTCCCTGGCTTTCTCCTCCGGGAGAAACACCTTTTTCTGGACTGTGTCCAGGATCATCCCTAGGAACAGAAGACGAGTCGTCGGAACCAGCTGCGATTTTGGAATATTGAGAATCCAATCGTGCTGCCGCAACACTACCTGAGATAGTGCTACACCGACCTCCAACTGTTCCCTGGATCTTACCCTTATCAGGGAATCGTCCAAGTAAGGGATAACTAATATTCCCTTCCTTCGAAAGAATATCATCATTTCGGCCATTACCTTGGTAAAGACCCGGGGTGCCGTGGACCATCCATACGCCAGCGTCTGAACTGATAGTGACAGTTCTGTACCATAAACCTGAGGTACCCTTGATGAGAAGGGTACATTTTTTACATGAAGGTAAGCATCCTTATGTCCCGAGACATCATGTAGTCCCCTTCTTCCAGGTTCGCAATCACTGCTCTGAGTGACTCAATCTTGAATTTGAACCTCTGTATGTAAGTGTTCAAAGATTTTAGATTTATAATCGGTCTCACCAAGCCGTCCGGCTTTGGTACCACAACAGTGTGGAATAATACCCCGTTCCCTGTTGCAGGAGGGGTACCTTGATTATCACCTGCTGGGAATACAGCTTGTGAATGGCTTCCAAAACTATCTCCCTGTCAGAAGGAGACATCGGTAAAGCCGACTTTAGGAAACGGCGAGGGGGAGACGTCTCGAATTCTAATTTGTACCCCTGAGTATCACCTGAAGGATCCAGGGGTCTACTTGCGAGTGAGCCCACTGCGCGCTGAAATTCATTGAGACGGGCCCCCCACCGTGCCTGATTCTGCTTGTAAAGCCCCAGCGTCATACTGAGGGCTTGGCAGAGGCGGGAGAGGGTTTCTGTTCCTGGGAACTGGCTGATTTCTGCAGCCTTTTTCCTCTCCCTCTGTCACGGGGCAGAAAAGAGGAACCTTTTGCCCGCTTGTCCACGAAAAGACTGCGCCTGATAATACGGCGTCTTCTCATGATGAGAGGCGACCTGGGGTACAAACGTGGATTTCCCAGCTGTTGCCGTGGCCACCAGGTCTGAAAGACCGACCCCAAATAACTCCTCCCCTTAATAAGGCAATACTTCCAAATGCCGTTTGGAATACGCATCACCTGACCACTGACGTGTCCATAACCCTCTACTGGTAGAAATGGACAACGCACTTAGACTTGATGCCAGTCGGCAAATATTCCGCTGTGCATCACGCATATATAGAAATGCATCTTTAAAATGCTCTATAGGCAAGAATATACTGTCCCTATCTAAGGTAACAATATTTTCAGTCAGGAAATCCGACCACGCCAACCCAGCACTGCACATCCAGGCTGAGGCGATTGCTGGTCGCAGTATAACACCAGTATGTGTGTAATACATTTTAGGATGCCCTCCTGCTTTCTATCAGCAGGATCCTTAAGGTCGGCCATCTCAGGAGAGGGTAGAGCCCTTGTTCTTACCAGCGTGTGAGCGCTTTATCCACCCTAGGGGGTGTTTCCCAACGCACCCTAACCTCTGGCGGGAAAGGATATAATGCCAATAACATTTTTATCAGTTATCGGGGGAAACCCACGCATCATCACACACCTCATTTAATTTCTCAGATTCAGGAAAACTACAGGTAGTTTTTCCTCACCGAACATAATACCCCTTTTTGGTGGTACTCGTATTATCAGAAATGTGTAAAACATTTTTCATTGCCTCAATCATGTAACGTGTGGCCCTACTGGAAGTCACATTTGTCTCTTCACCGTCGACACTGGAGTCAGTATCCGTGTCGGTGTCTATATCTGCCATCTGAGGTAACGGGCGCTTTAGAGCCCCTGACGGCCTATGAGACGTCTGGACAGGCACAAGCTGAGTAGCCGGCTGTCTCATGTCAACCACTGTCTTTTATACAGAGCTGACACTGTCACGTAATTCTTCCAACAGTTCATCCACTCAGGTGTCGACCCCCTAGGGGGTGACATCACTATTACAGGCAATCTGCTCCGTCTCCACATCATTTTTCTCCTCATACATGTCGACACCAACGTACCGACATACAGCACACACACAGGGAATGCTCTGATAGAGGACAGGACCCCACTAGCCCTTTGGGGAGACAGAGGGAGAGTTTGCCAGCACACACCAGAGCGCTATATATATATACAGGGATAACCTTATATAAGTGTTTTTCCCCTTATAGCTGCTGTATTGTTTATACTGCGCCTAATTAGTGCCCCCCTCTCTTTATTTAACCCTTTCTGTAGTGTAGTGACTGCAGGGGAGAGACAGGGAGCTTCCCTCCAACGAAGCTGTGAGGGAAAATGGCGCCAGTGTGCTGAGGAGATAAGGCCGCCGATAAGGGGGCGGAGCCTATCTCCCGTTTTTTGTGTATTTTTGGCATGGGTTAAATGCATCCATATAGCCCAGGGGCTATATGTGATGCATCTTTTGCCATTTAAGGTATTTTTATTGCGTCTCAGGGCGCCCCCACCCAGCGCCCTGCACCCTCAGTGACCGGAGTGTGAAGTGTGCTGAGAGCAATGGCGCACAGCTGCGGTGCTGTGCGCTACCTTTTTGAAGACAGGACGTCTTCTGCCGCCGATTTTCCGGATCTCTTCAGGCTTCTGGCTCTGTAAGGGGGCCGGCGGCGCGGCTCTGGGACCCATCCAGGCTGGGCCTGTGATCTTCCCTCTGGAGCTAATGTCCAGTAGCCTAAGAAGCCCAATCCACTCTGCACGCAGGTGAGTTCGCTTCTTCTTCCCTTAGTCCCTCGATGCAGTGAGCCTGTTGCCAGCAGGACTCACTGAAAATAAAAAACCTAAATATAAGAATTTACTTACCGATAATTCTATTTCTCGGAGTCCGTAGTGGATGCTGGGGTTCCTGAAAGGACCATGGGGAATAGCGGCTCCGCAGGAGACAGGGCACAAAAAGTAAAGCTTTAGGATCAGGTGGTGTGCACTGGCTCCTCCCCCTATGACCCTCCTCCAAGCCTCAGTTAGGATACTGTGCCCGGACGAGCGTACACAATAAGGAAGGATTTATGAATCCCGGGTAAGACTCATACCAGCCACACCAATCACACTGTACAACCTGTGATCTGAACCCAGTTAACAGTATGATAACAGCGGAGCCTCTGAAAAGATGGCTCACAACAAATAATAACCCGATTTTTGTAACTATGTACAAGTAATGCAGATAATCCGCACTTGGGATGGGCGCCCAGCATCCACTACGGACTCCGAGAAATAGAATTATCGGTAAGTAAATTCTTATTTTCTCTATCGTCCTAGTGGATGCTGGGGTTCCTGAAAGGACCATGGGGATTATACCAAAGCTCCCAAACGGGCGGGAGAGTGCGGATGACTCTGCAGCACCGAATGAGAGAACTCCAGGTCCTCCTTAGCCAGGGTATCAAATTTGTAGGATTTTACAAACGTGTTTGCCCCTGACTAAATAGCCGCTCGGCAAAGTTGTAAAGCCGAGACCCCTCGGGCAGCCGCCCAAGATGAGCCCACCTTCCTTGTGGAATGGGCATTTACATATTTTGGCTGTGGCAGGCCTGCCACAGAATGTGCAAGCTGAATTGTATTACACATCCAACTAGCAAAAGTCTGCTTAGAAGCAAGAGCACCCAGTTTGTTGGGTGCATACAGGATAACAGCAAGTCAGTTTTCCTGACTCCAGCCGTCCTGGAACCTATATTTTCAGGGCCCTGACCACATCTAGCAACTTGGAGTCCTCCAAGTCCCTAGTAGGCGCAAGACACCACAATAAGCTGGTTCAGGTGAAACACTGACACCACCTTAGGGAGAGAACTGGGGACGAGTCCGCAGCTCTGCCCTGTCCGAATGGACAAACAGATATGGGCTTTTTTGAGAAAAAAACCACCAATTTGACACTCGCCTGGTCCAGGCCAGGTCCAAGAGCATGTTCACTTTTCATGTGAGATGCTTCAAATCCACAGATTTGACTGGTTTTAAACCAATGTGTTTTGAGGAATCCCAGAACTACGTTGAGATCCCACAGTGCCACTGGAGGCACAAAAGGGGGTTGTATATGCAATACTCCCTTGACAAACTTCTGGACTTCAGGAACTGAAGCCAATTCTTTCTGGAAGAAAAATCGACAGGGCCGAAATTTGAACCTTAATGGACCCCAATTTGAGGCCCATAGACACTCCTGTTTGCAGGAAATGCAGGAATCGACCGAGTTGAAATTTCTTCGTGGGGCCTTCCTGGCCTCACACCACGCAACATATTTTCGCCACATGTGGTGATAATGTTGTGCGGTCACCTCCTTTCTGGCTTTGACCAGGGTAGGAATGACCTCTTCCTGAATGCCTTTTCCCTTAGGATCCGGCGTTCCACCGCCATGCCGTCAAACGCAGCCGCGGTAAGTCTTGGAACAGACATGGTACTTGCTGAAACAAGTCCCTTCTTAGCGGCAGAGGCCATAAGTCCTCTGTGAGCATCTCTTGAAGTTCCGGGTACCAAGTCCTTCTTGGCCAATCCGGAGCCATGAGTATAGTTCTTACTCCTCTACGTCTTATAATTCTCAGTACCTTAGGTATGAAAAGCAGAGGATGGAACACATACACCGACTGGTACACCCACGGTGTTACCAGAACGTCCACAGCTATTGCCTGAGGGTCTCTTAACCTGGCGCAATACCTGTCCCGTTTTTTGTTCAGACGGGACGCCATCATGTCCACCTTTGGTAATTCCCAACGGTTTACAATCATGTGGAAAACTTCCCCATGAAGTTCCCACTCTGCCGGGTGGAGGTCGTGCCTACTGAGGAAGTCTGCTTCCCAGTTTCCATTCCCGGAATGAAACACTGCTGACAGTGCTATCACATGATTTTCCGCCCAGCGAAAAGTCCTTGCAGTTTTTGCCACTGCCCTCCTGCTTCTTGTGCCGCCCTGTCTATTTACGTGGGCGACTGCCGTGATGTTTTATCCCACTGGATCAATACCGGCTGACCTTGAAGCAGAGGTCTTGCTAAGCTTAGAGCATTGTAAATTGCCCTTAGCTCCAGTATATTTATGTGGAGAAAAATCTCCAGACTTGATCACACTCCCTGGAAATTTTTTCCTTGTGTGACTGCTCCCCAGCCTCTCGGGCTGGCCTCCGTGGTCACCAATATCCAAAACTGAATGCCGAATCTGCGGCCCTCTAGAAGATGAGCACTCTGTAACCACCACAGGAGAGACACCCTTGTCCTTGGATATAGGGTTATCCGCTGATGCATCTGAAGATGCGATCCGGACCATTTGTCCAGCAGATCCCACTGAAAAGTTCTTGCATGAAATCTGCCGACTAGAATTGCTTCGAAGGAAGTCACCATTTTTTTACCATGGCCCTTGTGCAATGATGCACTGATTTTAGGAGGTTCCTGACTAGCTCGGATAACTCCCTGGCTTTCTCTTCCGGGAGAAACACCTTTTTCTGGACTGTGTCCAGAATCATCCCTAAGCACAGGAGACTTGTTGTCGGGATCAGCTGCGATTTTGGAATATTTAGAATCCACCCCTGCTGTTGTAACAGTATCCGAGATAGTGCTACTCCGACCTCCAACTGTTCCCTGGACTTTGCCCTTATCAGGAGATCGTCCAAGTAAGGGATAATTAAGACGCCTTTTCTTCGAAGAAGAACCATCATTTCGGCCATTACCTTGGTAAAGACCCGGGGTGCCGTGGACAATCCAAACGGCAGCGTCTGAAACTGATAGTGACAGTTCTGTACCACGAACCTGAGGTACCCTTAGTGATAAGGGCAAATTTGGGACATGGAGGTAAGCATCCCTGATGTCTCGGGACACCATATAGTCCCCTTCTTCCCGGTTCGTTATCACTGCTCTGAGTGACTCCATCTTGATTTGAACCTTTGTAAGTGTTCAAATTTTTTTAGATTTAGAATAGGTCTCCCCTAGCCTTCTGGCTTCAGTACCACAATATAGTGTGGAATAATACCCCTTTTCTTGTTGTAGGAGGGGTAATTTAATTATCACCTGCTGGGAATACAGCTCGTGAATTGTTTCCCATACTGCCTCCTTGTCGGAGGGAGACCTTGGTAAAGCAGACTTCAGGAGCCTGCGCAGGGGAAACGTCTCGACATTCCAATCTGTACCCCTGGGATACTACTTGTAGGATCCAGGGGTCCTGTACGGTCTCAGCGTCATGCTGAGAGCTTGTCAGAAGCGGTGGAACGCTTCTGTTCCTGGGAATGGGCTGCCTGCTGCAGTCTTCTTCCCTTTCCTCTATCCCTGGGCAGATATGACTCTTATAGGGACGAAAGGACTGAAGCTGAAAAGACGGTGTCTTTTTCTGCAGAGATGTGACTTAGGGTAAAAACGGTGGATTTTCCAGCAGTTGCCGTGGCCACCAGGTCCGATGGACCGACCCCAAATAACTCCTCTTCCTTTATACGGCAATACACCTTTGTGCCGTTTGGAATCTGCATCACCTGACCGCTGTCGTGTCCATAAACATCTTCTGGCAGATATGGACATCGCACTTACTCTTGATGCCAGAGTGCAA
The DNA here is from genome assembly GCF_028390025.1 of Pseudophryne corroboree. Lineage (NCBI taxonomy): Eukaryota > Metazoa > Chordata > Amphibia > Anura > Myobatrachidae > Pseudophryne > Pseudophryne corroboree. The sequence continues at coordinate 152,449,196 of NC_086452.1, read as the reverse complement.
ATATCCCTCTGTGCATCTCGCATATATAGAAATGCATCCTTAAATGCTCTATAGTCAATAAAATACTGTCCCTGTCAAGGGTATCAATATTTTTAGTCAGGGAATCCGACCAAGCCACCCCAGCTCTGCACATCCAGGCTGAGGCGATCGCTGGTCGCAGTATAACACCAGTATGTGTGTATATACTTTTTATGATATTTTCCAGCCTCCTGTCAGCTGGCTCCTTGAGGACGGCCCTATCTATAGACGGTACCGCCACTTGTTCTGATAAGCGTGTGAGCGCCTTATCCACCCTAAGGGGTGTTTCCCAACGCGCCCTAACTTCTGGCGGGAAAGGGTATACCGCCCATATTTTCTATCGGGGGGAACCCACGCATCATCACACACTTCATTTAATTTATCTGATTCAGGAAAAACTACGGTAGTTTTTTCACATCCCACATAATACCCTCTTTTGTGGTACTTGTAGTATCAGAAATATGTAACACCTCCTTCATTGCCCTTAACGTGTGGCCCTAATAAGGAATACGTTTGTTTATTCACCGTCGACACTGGATTCAGTGTCCCTGTCTGTGTCTGTGTCGACCGACTAAAGTAAACGGGCGTTTTAAAACCCCTGACGGTGTTTTTGAGACGTCTGGACCGGTACTAATTGTTTGTCGGCCGTCTCATGTCGTCAACCGACCTTGGCGCGTGTTGACATTATCACGTAATTCCCTAAATAAGCCATCCATTCCGGTGTCGACTCCCTAGAGAGTGACATCACCATTACAGGCAATTGCTCCGCCTCCTCACCAACATCGTCCTCATACATGTCGACACACACGTACCGACACACAGCACACACACAGGGAATGCTCTGATAGAGGACAGGACCTACTAGCCCTTTGGAGAGACAGAGGGAGAGTTTGCCAGCACACACCAAAAACGCTATAATTATATAGGGACAACCTTATATAAGTGTTTTCCCTTATAGCATCTTTTTTATATATTTCTAACGCCAAATTAGTGCCCCCCCTCTCTGTTTTAACCCTGTTTCTGTAGTGCAGTGCAGGGGAGAGCCTGGGAGCCTTCCCTCCAGCCTTTCTGTGAGGGAAAATGGCGCTGTGTGCTGAGGAGATAGGCCCTGCCCCTTTTTCGGCGGCCTCGTCTCCCGCTCTTAACGGATTCTGGCAGGGGTTAAATATCTCCATATAGCCCCCGGAGGCTATATGTGAGGTATTTTTAGCCAAAAATAGGTTTTCATTGCCTCCCAGGGCGCCCCCCTCCCAGCGCCCTGCACCCTCAGTGACTGCCGTGTGAAGTGTGCTGAGAGGAAATGGCGCACAGCTGCAGTGCTGTGCGCTACCTTAAGAAGACTGAGGAGTCTTCATGCCGCCGATTCAGGACCTTCTTCTTGTTTCAGCATCTGCAAGGGGGCCGGCGGCGAGGCTCCGGTGACCATCCAGGCTGTACCTGTGATCGTCCCTCTGGAGCTAATGTCCAGTAGCCAAAGAAGCCAATCCATCCTGCACGCAGGTGAGTTCACTTCTTCTCCCCTAAGTCCCTCGTTGCAGTGATCCTGTTGCCAGCAGGACTCACTGTAAAATTAAAAACCTAAGCTAAACTTTTCTAAGCAGCTCTTTAGGAGAGCCACCTAGATTGCACCCTTCTCGGCCGGGCACAAAAATCTAACTGAGGCTTGGAGGAGGGTCATAGGGGGAGGAGCCAGTGCACACCACCTGATCCTAAAGCTTTACTTTTAGTGCCCTGTCTCCTGCGGAGCCGCTATTCCCCATGGTCCTTTCAGGAACCCCAGCATCCACTAGGACGATAGAGAAACTAACTTTTCACTAAGCAGCTCAGGAGAGCCACCTAGTGTGCACCCTTCTCGTTCGGGCACAGAAATCTAACTGAGGCTTGGAGGAGGGTCATAGGGGGAGGAGCCAGTGCACACCAGCTAGTCCTAAAGCTTTCTTTAGATGTGCCCAGTCTCCTGCGGAGCCGCTAATCCCCATGGTCCTTACGGAGTCCCCAGCATCCACTTAGGACGTTAGAGAAAATTAGATACCATAATGAGATATCATGGTGATGGGACCTAAATCTAAGCACAGAATGCATTTATGTTACATATACACCTTATACACACAGCCTGAAGGTCATTTAATACAATATTATTAATAACTTTGTGTATTAAACAAAGTTCGGGTACATTGAGCCATCAAAAAACAAAGATTAAACTATTTTACTCAAAAAAGTCCGTATTTCAGAATATTGGGATATGGGAGATATATATATATATATCTCGTCCAAGAAAAAGATACGGCACTCTAGGACTAAGTGAAACATGCCTATGGCAACTTGAAGCAAAGCTGACAGCGCAGCATAGTAGTGTCAACGTTTCATTTAATATCTTAAATTTCGTCAGGACAATATCAAAAGTACAAACAAACATGCTTACCTTATATACCAACACCACATACAGACTTGTCCACGCAGCACGAGCGGGTCCTGGACGGGGACTGA